>NC_141027.1:47892500-47895000 GCF_052040795.2 Danio rerio
GCTCACATCACACCAGGGACGCTTGTACACTGCCACGCTCTCTTCCACTGCCAGTGACCCTCCATGCACAGCTCCCCATGGCTCCCCTTTTCAGCACGCTGTTTCTAATCCAAAACAAATGATCTCAGGAAAGAACAGGGCGACGTGCGGGGGGGAGGAAGAGGGGGAAGAGACAAATAAAGGGAAAAAAAAAACGAGAGCATTATCACCTTGGCCAAGCATCAGGAGCTTAAAAAGAGAGAGAGGGAGAGAGAGAGAGGAAGAAAAGAAGGTCTATGGGCAAATTCATCTTCTCCCCTGCTACAATCAATCTCTGGCCAAAAGAAATACACAATAACTAGGCAGGAAGAGGCCAAGATTTATGGGCCTGAGACATCTCCACTGACCAGCAACCACCTCACCCCATTCTGCTCCCTCTCTCTCTCTCTCTCTCCCTCTCTATCCGCAGCCCTTCCTCTCCTCTCCTTCCCTCCATCCACCCCCCAAACACTTACAATGATGTACTGTCTCCGCCGACTGTTTTACAAGTACATTAGCTTTATTTAATGAGATCAGCAAGTCATTTAACAGATGCATATGGAGCACAAGGCGAGAGACGCCCACTTACTCAAGCGCTCTTTTATGTTGGGAAGTACATTTCGGATCAGATGTTCTGATGCATGAAAATGTGAACGTGACCCTTCAGCGAAAAAAGGGTTGAGGAGAAAAGAGGATGTTTTGTATACGGACGTGAGATTTATGGTATGTTTGGCCTGATGTGTGCTCAGCAGACCCGCTCACATGGAGGACGTGCAACTCGACGCTCTAAAAGCACGGATTATTTGAAAGGACCAGGTTTGAATGCAGACACAGGGCTTTTTTAGGGGCATCTGCACCAAGGTTATTTTAGTAAACAAAGTTTATCGGTCAAAACACATTTTAGTTAAGCGAAGTAGACAAAAATTATCACTAATAATACTAATAAATAATATTAATAATAAATGAAAAGCTAAAACTGGCTGAAACTAACAGCAGTCATTGAACTAAAACAAAATATTATAAGCAAAATTTTCAGAGTTAATAAGCACTCATTTTGTGGTGGGAAATCTGACTTTTGGCTGTTAGAAAATTGCCTGTAGATGCGCTTTGACAGGCAAACATGTTTTCTTTCATTTAACAAAAAAAAATTATAATAATAATATAAAAAAAAAAACACAAAAGTAAACAAGGCATGTTTAACTGCTTATATGATCTATAATATGACAAAATTTGTCGTAATTCTTCCTTTTTTGCCAACTTTTACTCATTAAAGTTGTAGAATGTAAGTTTGACACCCAGTGGTTGCACTAGGTATTGACTTACACGTATCAAGACAAACGCAAGCACAGGTTGTCAGATTAAGGACCAACAGGAGCAAGTGTTCTATATAAAAGCAACGCGACAACGCACAATAGAATGTAAATTTTCCGTATTAAAAGGAGTTTTTGTACTAACCAACACCTCAAATTGATACAAAACTGACAGTGATCACATCAAGTACCTCATGTGGTTTATTCAGTGTTAAAAGAAGACCAGATAGTTCATCTCAGATCTTGAAAATAAAATCAACCATTTAAAATTGAAGTTCAAAACTGATTCAAAACAAACACCTTGATACAGTGTGTACATTTAATAATATTAAAGAGGTTTAATAAGTATTAAATAGATTATAAACCTTACCATTTTGGGAGTGAGTGCGTATTCTGTGCTTCTGAACGTCTGAATTTTTAAATTTGTTTAAAAATGTGTTTCGTCTGGTGCAAACAGACAAATTGCTTATCACTGCAAATCTCACGTAGAGAGTTGTTAGAACATGAACTTACAATGTAACCAGCTTACCTAATGTTTATGATCATAATAGTTATGTTATTACAATGTAACCTGTTGACTTAACGTTTATGCTCATAATAGTTAGGGGAGAGCGGGGCACAAAGTAACACTTTTTGGTTTTGGTCAAATAATGAACAAAGTAATGGGGTTAAGCAAACCATATTTTTTTTTACCAATAACACACAAGCCTCTCCTACAAATGAGCACTGAAATTACAAAGGCAGATTTCATACAGTTAATTTAATTTTTAACTTGTAACTATATTTTCTCAGTATTTGGCTCATTTTTTTTTTATTCTACATAGCACAATATGTTTATTGATTTGTTTGTTTATTAGATAAACACATTTGAATCTATTTACATTATAATCCATTTCTTCGTTATTATACAATGCATTTATTTGCATTATTAGCAATACAAACTTTTTTTTCTATTAAAAAATATTTTCTATCAAAAAAAATATTTTTATTTAAAAAGTTCTCAACATTACACTCAAAAAAAAAAAAAAAAAAAAAAAAAAATATATATATATATATATATATATATATATATATATATATATATATATATATATATATATATTTTTTTTTTTTTTTTTTTTTTTTTTTTTTTTTTAATTGGTGTCCAACAGTGTGTGGCTCACAACAATATA
>NC_141027.1:47897500-47990000 GCF_052040795.2 Danio rerio
CTCTGTCTTTGTACGCTGGGAAAATGTAATAATCAAGCGGTATTTTTCATAAGGGTGTCAATTTAAAGTTGCATGATTAACTATGAAAAAAAGATAAAAGTGAACAATTAATCAAATGTAAATTCTATAACAAGAAAGTAATACTTTTACAGAATTTTTTTTTTTTTTTTTTTTGCAAATTCATAGCTATCGCTGGAGATTAGACAGAACAAAGTACACACAAGTCAGTAATGCATAAGACAATGAAAAAAAATGCATGGCCCTCAGGACACGTTTTTTAACATATTAATGGAGTATTAAACTTTATTGTTTGCATTTGTTCAATTAAAAACCTTTTTTTACAGCACACTAACTCATGATTTTAACATTCTTTTATATACAACAGTTTCAAAGTCTGGGTGACACTACATCCTTTAGATTCTTTCAATAATTTTCTTGTCGGCTTAGTCCCTTTATTAATCAGGGGTTGCCACAGCCGAATGAACTGCCAACTTGTCCAGCACATTTTTACGCAGCAGATGCCCTTCCAGCCGCAACCCATCTCTGGGAAACATCCACACACACTCATTCACACACAAACTCATACAGTTTACAATTTAGCCTACCCAATTCACCAGTACCGCATGTCTTTGGACTGTGGGGGAAACCGGAGCACCCAGAGGAAACCCACGCGAATGCAGGGCGAACATGCAAACTCCACACAGAAATGCCAAACCAGCGACCTTCTTGCTGTGAGGCGCCAGCACTGCCTACTGCGCCACGACGATGCCCTTTAGATTTTATTTATTTATTTTTTATTTTTTTGCATTTGATGATAATGTCATATTTTTAGTAACCACTCCAGTCTGTGATTAGTGATCCTTCAGACATAATTCTGCTGATTTCCTGTTAAATAAAATATTTTGAAAACAGCAATAATAAACAAGCAGGCGCAGGATGTCAACATGATGTCAGATTGATGTTGTATCCTAAAGTTCTTTTTTATTTGGAAATGAAAATTAGGTTGATGTCAGAACCCAAATCAACGTCTTAAGATGTTACAGCTTGACGTTGTGTGGACGTTACCATTATGATGTCTATCAGATGTTAGATTTTGGTTGCCATACCTGATGAATAAATGTAAGTATTTCATGTCAGTATGACATTGGTTTAAGATGCTGGCTCAACGTTGGATTTTGGTTATTGGATGTCATACATTGAATTTTGGTTATCTAATGTCATGATCTAATCTAACCTAGTATTAACGTTTTATGACATACAGTAGTGCCTGCTGGACATTATTAATGCATAATGTGTTTGTGTTTAATGATTGCTGCTGTAACTTTTTCTGCAAAAACTTTTTTTTTTAAACCTTTCCTAGTACAATTAATAACCTAACATCTTCATAGTCACTTTGGTTATCGGTTTAGATAGATTTAATGCCATTCGAAAAATAAATAAAATAAAATAAAATAAAATAAATGTGAAATTTACTAAATATAATACTTGAGTTCAAATAATGTAAAAAACAAAAAAAAACATTAAATATAAACTTAATCTTACCCATGAAACCTGAAATCCTGCAATTGCTTAAAATTAAGTTAAATTTAATTAAATAAAAATAAAGATTAAAATAAAATATTAAATATAAAATAATTAGATTAAATTTAAATTTGTCTAAATACACTTGTGTTTAAATAATATAAAGAAAGAAAGAAAGAAAGAAAGAAAGAAAGAAAGAAAGAAAGAAAGAAAGAAAAAAAGAAAGAAAGAAAGAAAGAAAGAAAGAACTTGACATCCTGCAATTGAATTGCTAAAATAAAAATGAAAATAAAATTACATTAAATTAAAAATAAATTAAATTAAAACTTTTATAAAATTACTTGTGTTCAAATAATATAAATAAAGACAGAAAAAATGGAATCCTGCAATTGCTAAAATAAAAACATAAAATAAAATACAATTAAATAAAATTAAATAAAATTAAATAAAATTAAAATTTGTATGAATACAATTGTGTTCAAATAATATGAAGAAAGAAAGAAAGAAAGAAAGAAAGAAAGAAAGAAAACATAAAATATAAACTTTTGCAGAATTAATGTGAATCTCAGCTGTGAAACATCAAATCCTGCAACATCGCAAATCAAAATGTACTGTTTTTAAAAATGATCAACAATAATCTTTACTGACAACTTGCTTCTAATAATGTTCAACCAATATCTAAAGCTTGGATTTGCCTGCTGCTTTCTTCAGCGCTGATACTGTAGGTGTACAATGAAGCCCTATAAAGAGCTATTGAGTCATTCTGACAGCATATAAAAACATACAGCAGAGTAATACAAACAACAGGATAAGCCAAAGCCCTCATTGGCTATGTGTGTATTTGTGTGTGTGTGTACGAATAAGTGTGTATATTTTCCAAAGCCCCAGAGATCAGGAAAAAACAGCTCCGGCACACAGAGGTAAAAATTCATTTCTTGAGAGCTATATATCAAGCGGTATTTGTTTAATGAGTGCTCCTGTGGAAAGATGTATAGAACATGTCAGGCGTCCACTTGCAGTGCGTTCTGGGATACAGATAACATCACAGAATGTGACCGCTCACTCTGTCTCAACGCCCCATCCGCTTTATCTCCCTCTTTCCCGGCCCATTATAAATGAGAGGCTATGGGAGAACACGAAACAAAAATAATGGAGGAGGGAGGGGAAAAAAGCCTCACCAGCACTCCTGCAACCTCAACCAAAACAAACAAACGAAAGAATCAACAGCGTCCGACCCGGATGGACGTTTCGCTTAAACATTTATTTATCTGTCATCACAACTTTTTCTAAAAGTACTTTAAAATTACATTCAAGTGAAAGCAGAGATAGTGAGTAAAATAGGTTTAATTATATCTGTCTGAAAATATACTTGAGTAAAACATAAAAAAGTACAGCTTTAAGTTGTAGTTGGGAATTTAAAAAGTCAAGATACCCTAGCAAACCAAGCTGGGAAGTATGACAAAATCTTATATAACTAGATAAACCATTTCATCATAATACATCACAATAAAGTAGGTTTCTGTAAATGCAGTCAATTATTAGGCTATGTTTATTGACCACATGTAAGGAACTATGTATTGTTTTACATTTTAAAGTATACACTCAGAAATGTATTCATTAAGTTATCATACGTTTCACTTTATTTAGAATTTCAGGGCAAATGTTTAATTACTATCAATCAAATATAAAACCCTTTTTGAAAACTGATGACCACTGGTCCAATATACAGTTCAGGTGAGAATTATTAGCCCCCTTTGATTTTTTTTTCTTTTTTAAATATTTCCTATATTATTATATTTAACAGGGCAAGGACATTTTCACAGTATGTCTGATAATATATATATATATATATATATATATATATATATATATATATATATATATATATATATATATATATATATATATATATATATATATATATATATATATATATATATATATTTTGGCTAGAATAAAAGCAGTTATTAATTTTTTAACCCCATTTTAAGGACAAAATTATTCGCTCCTTTAAGCTTTTTTTTTATTTATTTTTTTGATAGTGTAGAACAAAATCATTGTTATACAATAACTTGCCTAATAACCCTAACCTGCCTAGTTATTATAATTAACCTAGTTAAGCCTTCAAATGTCACTTTAAGCTGTATAGAAGTGTCTTGAAAAATATCTAGTCAAATATTATTTACTGTCATCGTGGCAAAGATAAAATAAATCATTATTAGAAATGAGTTATTAAAACTATTATGTTTAGAAATGTGTTGAAAAAAATCAATCAATATACTGGGGTGTTAGGACCCACACAGACAGCACCCCCTGCTGGCCTCACTAACACTACATCCAGCAGCAACCTAGCTTTATATGGTCTCCCATCCAGGTGCTTAGCTTCAGTGAGAGTTATGCCGAGTTCAGACTGCATAATTTTAAAAGTAGTCGTGTAACAGATGTTTTCACACTGCATGACTATCTGGGCTAGCGTTTCGTCTCTGCTTTGTTTACACTGCAAGATGGTTCGGCGACATGGACATTCACATTGCATGACTTTACTATAGGGAGAATCGCTGACAACTTTGTCCAAACTACGTCTCACAGCCAAAAACATGTAGTATATCTTTTGTTATTAACTACATAATGAGAAAGAAACCTTTAATGGGGTAGAACATGTACATGTTTGCTCACCTGGGTTTAAAGGGAATTAGCCATTTCTCCTCAACTTAAGTTGATAATAAACTAATTTCTTTCTGTATGAAACGTCAAACAGACACGGTTGCTCCTGAGTCCTGTCAAACCTCCACTAGTTTTTTCTCCATTTCGTGGGTCCAAATAAACCGAAAAAGAGCGCTTTTAACTTTTCCCCCAGCCTCCCGCTGGCCTGCAGCAGGTATACACACACACACACAAGTGAAAGCTGCTCTCTCATTGGCTGTAGGTGATGGCTGATGTTATTTTCAGTCAAAACTCAATTCACACGGCATGATTTGAATCGCCGACAGCTCCAGATATTTAGCACGGCAAATATCTCACAGGCATCGGCGACTCATCGGCGATTCTCTCAGATCGCGTCTTTGATCGTTCATACTGTATGATTGTCACTCACGTGCACGAGCGGCGATTTGCCTGTGATTTCAGGCATTTGTCGGCGATTTCTCAAAACCTGTCGGCGAGCCGAAATCGGGGCTAAAATCACGCAGTCTGAACTAGGCATTACAGAGATCTAGCTGTAGGTATTACTCCGCCCACATAGAATGACAGCAGATCAATAAACTCACTACAATTTGACAAATACTGCAGCTGTTGAACAACATAATGTACTTTTAAGGCTTTTTTAGATTGCAACTATGCAGTTTTTTTTTTTTTTTTTATGAAAGTAGTGCCTATTTTAAATATTTATAATTGCAGAGTTTCAGCGTGTTCGCCTGTCATACTGAGCAAAGCACAGACAGTTGGCATTTTGCCCAGAGATGGCGACAAAGACAGCATAAAAAGTCATTAGAGGAGAAAAACTCAATTTCAAACCACAGCTGATCAAATAATTATAAAACAGCTAAGGGGAATTCTAAGCTATTCTTTTGTATGTTGAAGTGCTGTATTTAAACACTCTCAGAAATAAAGGTACGTAAGCTGTCACTGGGGTGGTACCTTTTCAAAAGGTACAGATTTGTCCTAAAAGGTCCATATTAATATCTCGAAGGTGCATATTAGTACCTAAAAAGTACAAAAGTGTTCCTATTAATTTGTTCAGGTACTAATATATACTCCTGAGGTACCAATATGGACCCTTTTAAAAGGTACCACCCCAGTGGCTGCTTGCGTACCTTTATTGTGAGTGTACCATAGTGATCTGGTAGTGTTAGCTCTGCTTTGGTTATTTTTTTCTGGGTTAATTATTGTGATATCCCAATTGCAACAGAGAAATATATCTTTGCTGATTACATTTCATACCGTACAGCCTTATAATCTTAAAACTAAAGCAAAAATCATCTGTTTTTTTTTCTTTTTTTTACCATTTTAGACATCACGCTAGAGAATCATTTAAACACTAGCTCTAAAGTGACATTGGTGAAGTAGCAGCGGTTTCTGCTGTTTTGACGTCAGTTGCAGATGCAAATGAATGGTGGAAGAAAGTAGTTCCTCATACAAAAGGATTTTTAGACTTTCCGTGTTTGATTTTCTTTTTTATATACACGATTTTGCCACCGAACTTTTGTATAAATACAATATCACACTCAGCAGTGCAATATGGCTGTATTTCAGCACTGGTGGAGGACACTAAGGCACTCGGCCTGCAGCCTTGAGCCAATGCACACCTCCTTCCAGTGCCATTATCCAGCCATATCACACTGCTACGAGTGTGATATTGCTCATATATTGCTAAATAAAATGCTAAATGTTAACATTGTACTTTCAAGATTGTTTTCTCACATTTCTGTTATTTATGGGTCTGTCTGTTTGTCTGTCTGTCTGTCTGTTTAATACAATTTAGCTGAGGAATTTGTTTTACAAACAGTAAGTTTAGATAAAAGGGAAAGACAACAAAGGCTATTGAAAAGGCTAAAAAAAAAAAAGTTCATACACCAACAATTAAAATAACAGAACTTAAAACTAATTTATTTATTTATTTATTTATTTATTTATTTATTTATTTATTTATTTATTTATTTAGTTAGTTAGTTAGTTAGGGTCAGAATATTATAGCCATAATGTACATTTTTATCATTTTTATACCATTTTATACCTTTACTTCTATTAAGTTCACAAAGTATGATTTTAAAAAAATGTTTTAAATGAATTTAATTTAGCATTTTACACTTCAAGCGATGCCATCACAATACTCTGTGAGACGTGTCGTGATGTGCAAACCCAGTGAAAAATGAGCCTTGTTTGTGGTCATCCTTTATCGGTTGAATCTTTTGGACTGGTGTTGTGGTGAACCTGCTGTTCGGCATGCTTAACTAACCTGTGCTCGTCCTCTGGCAGCTCTTTGCTCCTTTTAAGTTATGGAAATGAGATGCAAGAGGCGGACGTGGGGGTAATTAATTGTAACTGGAAGGATAATGTTGGCCTGTCAGGGACGTCTGTGCGTTGTGTAACATTTTTTAAGGGAAATGTGTTCAAACTGGGAGGATCTGCTGCCATTCTGTCTAAATTGCGGGTGAAATCGGAATGCTAAAATCCTTTTCTGCCTGTTTTTTTTTCAGCCCCAACCCCCCCTCTCCTCCTCCTTTTTATCCATCCTATTCTTTTTGTCATAGTATTTATTGTGTTTATAAACATTTTACATGCAGAAATTATCAATGGTATGAAGACAGAGATATTGAAGATATTAAAGTGCAAGTGTGCAAAAAATTAAGACACACCAGCACGTTACACACTACTGTACATGACAAAGCTAGAAACACACATTTATTGTTAGCAGATTGCTTATATGATATAATAACCTTAACTACAAAATGTTAATAATAATAATTATAATACCAAAATAACATCAACTATGATGTTAATAAAAACTATAAATGAATTAATAACAACAACAACAACAACAACAACAATAATAATAATAATAATAATTATTATTATTATTATTATTATTATTATTATTATTATTATTATTATTATTATTATTATTATTATTATAAAACTGTAATATGTAAATATAATAAACAAAAAAAAACATTATTCAATATAAGAATTGTCATACAATATAAATAATTAAACATATAAATAATACATTACTAAGATAATATACATTAAAAAATTAACATGAGCAAAATAATATTAAGTAACGTAGTAAACTATGTAATACAAATGTAATACTACTAATAATAATGTAAATAACAAAAGGAGAAAGACCAAGAAGAGGAAGATGTTGAAGATGATGACGAAGATGATGAAAAATACAATGAAGAAGAACAAGAGAAAGACAAAAAAGAGGGGAAAAAGAAGAGCAAGAAGAAAATAAAGAAGTAGATGAAGATGATGATGATGATGATGAAAATGATGATGAAGAAGAAGATGGAGAAGTAAAAGAGGAAGCAGAAGAAGAAGATGATAAAGAAAAAGATGATAAAGAATATGACAAAAAAGATGATGATGACGATGATAATGATAATGAAGATGACAAAGAAGAACAAGAAGACAAATAAGAAGAGGAAAAAAGAAAGAAAAAGAAGAAGATGATGATGATGATGATGATGATGATGATGATAATGATGATGATGGAGATGATGAAGAAAAAGATGATGAAGAACAAGAGAAAGCAGAAGAGGAAAAACAAGAAGAAGATGATAATGATGATGATGATTATTATGATAAAAATTATGAGAAACAAGAGGAAGAAGAAGAATTTAATGATGATGATGATAATGATGATGATGATGATGATGAAAAAGACGATGAAGAAGATAAGAATTAAGAAGAAGACAAAGAAGAAGATGATGAAGATGAAAAAGAAGATGACGAAGAAGATGATGATGAAGATGATGAAGAAGAAGAAGAAGAAGAAGAAGAGGATAATGAGGAAAAAGAAAAAGAAAATAATGACGATGAAAAAGAAGGTTATGAAAAAGAACAAGAGGAAGAAGATGATAAGGCAGAAGACGAGGAAGAAAACAATGAAGAAGAAGAAGAAAAGGAAGAAGATGATGATGATGATGATAATGATGATGAAGAAGAACAAGAAGAAAAAGAAGATGATGATAAAGAAGATAAAGACGATGATGAAGAAAGCAATGAATAAGAACAAGAAAGAGGAGGAAGAAGAAGATGAGGATGAAGATGATGATGAAGATGATGAAGAAAGCAATAAAGAACAATTAGACGATGAAGAAGAAGAGGAGGAAGAAAGAGATGATGATGAAGATGATGAAGATGATGGAGAAGAAGATGATGATCATGAAGATGAAGATGATGATGATGAAGAAGAGCAATAAGAAGAGGAAGATGAAAATGATGATGATGATGATGATGATGATGATGATGATGATGAAGAAGCAGAAGTAGAAAATAAATAAATACAGTAAATAAATAAATAAATCAAATAAATCTTAATTTTCTCTCAGACAAAACTGAATGGTTCTGGTTTCTTCACTGCAGTCCACATGTAAGCAACTCTGCTTAAACAAACGCTATCAGACATGTTTGCTGAGGCTAGCTGCACAGACACTATGAATACTATAAATAATCACAGTGCTTCAGTGTAACATATATGGTGAAAAGTCAAGTCAACTCTCAGTACTCATAATACTTCAACTACTCTTAATAAGCTTAGCTGAGTCTGAAAGAAAAGAGAGTAATGACGCTGGTGTTGATGGAAGCTCGAACCCCCTCTGTGACACATCATGCCAAGAACATGTTCGCACCAGCGACACCTCGTCCCCCTAAACCAGGGTGTGAAAATCCATCTGGATATGTAAATAAAGGAGGTGTGCGAGCGAGGACATGACAGCGCCACCGCACCTGTACAGTGAGGTACACGAGAGCTTAAAAGCTTATTCAGGTCTCTGGTCCAACTCAATCTCCTCAAATCAACTGCAGAGCTTTCAAAAGGCTCTCTGTGCTCACACACGACATGTTCATGACCTGTGCGAGGAGGGAAGAGCGGGGTATATCAGAAAAAAAGAAAAAGATAAGCAAAATTCCCTCCATGACAAACCCCAAAAAGCTGAGAAAAGACAGCTCGATATAGACAGTCATTCATTCATTCATTCATTCATTCATTCATTCATTCATTCATTCATTCATTTATTCAGCAGAATGAACTGCCAACTTATGCCCTTTCAGCTGCAATGTCAAATTACCAACACAGCCTCATTCTGAAAATGTACCGCTATTTACATTTCTGGAGAGTGCAAAATATATCCCAGGAGCTACTATTTTTTTATTTTTATTTTTTGCAGTTTTTGTTTTTGTGAATCTAAAAGATGCTTCTGTGTACGCTTTTTCAGATCTCAAATTTATCTTGCGAGTGCCATTCGTGCTGTTCTCACGTAAGTCTACTAGAGGTTGCTGATGACTGACTGACTGACTGATCCACTGATCCACCCTTCTCCTTCCCTAAACCCAATAGTGTTTTCAAATGCACCGACTAACGACCTGCCCACACCCTTCCCTGAACTCAACAGACAGTTCTAAAAGACAATCCAGAAAAGAAAAGTCCTCATCTGATTTTATTCTCACGTACTGAATAATAAAGGCTGATTTATACAGTACTTCTGCGTCAAACGCACATGTAGCACGGTCGCATACCCCTCGCCATGACTGATGATAAAGCTGACGCGCACCTCACGAAAAATGTAACTATACGTCACTACGACATGTATCGCAAGCTCTGTGACTGGTTGGCTTGATAACTCTGACAAATATGGGTGGTGCTAAGAGTCACAAGCCTGATGGAGTGAGTGTTTACAAGTGTCGAGTTCTGTGAAGGAGCTTCAGATGGAAACTTTTGTTTTGTGTTTACCACATGTTTTTCTTATTTTCTCTTTACCTTAAAGTTGTTGCACGTCCGCCAGTTGCCGCCTCTGAGTGAGTTTTAGCTACTTGTAAATTAAGGTAGCATTCAGAAAAAAACAAAACGCTCGCAAAGAAACTTACAGATGAACATAGAAACCTACAGCCAGGTAGCGTTTTGGAAGTGTTATTGCAGAGCAACACAAACAGCACACAGAAGTATAAATGCAGGACTATGCACAAGGCAGGCGTCGTGGGTCACGCCGATTGGTCATTGCAGAAGTATTAATCTTGACCAAATTTTCATTTTTGGGAGAACTAACCCTTTAATGTCACAGGAAACTGGAAACAATTTTAGCTCTAGGAATACCATTATTGGAAACTAAATTAGCTCTTACTTAAGATCAAAGCACAACAGGAACTATACTGATGTAGGAGTATGCGGACTACCCAAATGACAAAATACATTCCATACAAACTAACGGTTTCGAATTTACAAGAAAAAGAACTAACACAACTCTGACAATAACAGCCTTCATCTACAAGTTCTTAAGTTGTTGAATGTAGTTACTAGTGACTGTGTGAAATCATTCAGTGAATTTAGTACTTCTGGAACCAAAGTTGGTGTTTAGTTCCTCTAATTGAGTTCCTTTTCACTACTCGATGCATAGGCCTCTACTGCAGCCCACACAAAAACATATGTACATCTCAAACTTATCTTCCACTATAAAGCACTTTAAGGTTGACGATAAATACAAAGGGTTCTTGATGGAACCATTGATTCCACATTAAGAACCTTTATTTTTTTAAGAATGCTTAACAGTTATGAGCATGAAGACTGGCTTTCCAGAGTTGAGCAATGGTTTTGCAGTGGAATCACCTAAGAATGGGAATCTACTACAAGAGATTATGGCTATTATTTGTCTTAATTTACTCTCTGCTTTTAAATGTTGGGCCCTGCACTCCCTGCAGGATAAAGATGTCCCCTGTAGGTTGGACCTCCTACATGTGCAATGGGTTTTTATTGACTGTGAGAGAGAGTTGATCCGTGTGGGCCGTGGAAAGGAGGGGTAGCCCCTGGGTCTCACCGATCCAAACGGATGTCACACAGCTAGAGAAGACTCTAATAACGGCTCTCCCGGGACCCTTCTGGGCCTGGTGGACCGACGCATGTGCACACACATACATAGGCCAGCCTCATATCCTCTCTCTAATGTCTCCCTGCCTGCTAGCCATAAACACTCACTGTCCTAACCTTCTCCAAAGCCCCCAAAATACCTCGGTTCTCTCATGGAAATGTCTAGCGGTGACAGATTCCAGTGGATAACGGCCCTACAGAGACCAACCTTTGCTTAATTAAAATAATGTAGCTTCTTCATCCTATTATACTCAAGACTTTTTCTCCTCCTGTTCCATTCTTCTGTCACAAGGGCTCAACTGTCCACCAGGATCCTACGTGACTCAACAGGGTCCAAACACCATTGCTCAGAGACATTAGACTCAAATGCACACCTCTCAGCGTGAGACCTGGCGCCCAGAAGGCGACGTTTAGACCATCTGTCAGTCAAGCCACCAAGACTTTTTTTGCACGTCTCTCTGTCTTTAGCGGACGAGTTCTCCTCCTTGTCATAGTGTCACTGTTCATTGAGTCATCCTCACTCTGCGCCATGTCAATGGGCCCCTTTTGTTGCACGCCTCCTTTTTGACTCGGGCTAATGCAAACAAGTGGAAGTGCATAGTGACACGACGCAAGGTGACAGAGGAAATAAGAGCCATGGCCAGCATGAGGACTGGGGACAGGGAGAGGTGTCATAAGATGAGTTGTCTTGTATACATGGCAACTTCTGCAAAAAAAGACTTGGGTTTTGACCAGAATGAGCGAAAAATTCAAAGGGAAGAAACACCAACTGCAGTGAATAGAAGCGTGTCCAGCTAGCTTCTCTTCATTACTTCACAATGCATAGGGAGGATATTAATTTATTATTATTTACTTTCCAACATTTTGTTTATTACATTACTAAATATATTGAAAAAAAATTGTGAACTGGATTTACTAAGGTATTTTGAGGTTTTAAGTGGTTGCAAACAATTTGTGAGAACTGAATTTAAACAAACAAATTAAACTTTAACTTAGGTTTAAATTATTGCATTTGCTGAAATTCAGCCAATATAAATAGTTTGCAACCACTTACCTTTAAAAAAAGAATATAAATCAAATTAAACACGTTTTACAGTGTACTTGGAAAAAAAGGGTTGTGCAAAATATTGTTTTCCAATTAAGCATGTTCTTTACATGATAGCAAGAAAACATCTTTCTACTCAGCTATACGATAGTGCATATAGGTATTTATCGATTGTTTGCTTTTATACTGTAAGCTGATCAGTTTAATGAAACTTTCAAAGAATCAGAATTTCAGTTAATGTTGAGTTAGTTGATTCTTGAATCTCTAAAGGAACAAACTCATGGCATTCTTGGGAGTAATTACTGAATAAACATCAGAACGAATTACAAACAACAACAAATATGCTACACAATTCCACTAGAAAATTCACAATGTTTTGATTCACTGGATTGTAATGTAGATTTTACTATCACTCACAATCTTTAAATAATACCAAGATGACATATATAGTCTGAATAATAATAATAATAATAATAATAATAACAACAACAACAATCACAATGAATGAGAAAATAATTTGATCAAGATTTTAAATAACAATGCATTTTAAGTCAATCAACTTGTATATTATCATGAGTGACTACAGAATCAATACCAGGTCACATAACATAAGAAACTTTATAAAAAATAATGAATACTTTTTACATAAAGTAGACAGTAAACATACATTAGGTTAATGGTGGATGTGGATTTCGGTTTTGCTGTTACAGTACATGATGTATAATGTGATGGTATGATAGTATATTTTTAAGCCTAATCATACATTTTATTATCCAATAAAACAAAATAAAAACAAATCAGATTTTAAGATTAAAATGCGCAGACAATTCCATCATAATGTGAATGGTACGACAGTATGATGTCATATGATGACGGCGAGAGAGATATAACCCCAGCCTTAGTCGAAGCCATATCACCCGGCAGCCCAAGACCGGTTACTTACTAAAGCTAAGCAGGGCTGAGCCTGGTCAGTACCTAGTTGGAAACCACATGAGAAAACTAGGTTACTGTTGGAGGTGGTGTTAGTGAAGCCAGCAGGGGGCGCTTAACTTGCAGCCTATGTGAGTCCTAATGCCCCAGTATAGTGAAGGGGACTCTACTGTCAGTGAGCAATGTCTTTCAGATGAAACATTAAATCGAGAATTCCATGGCACTTCTCGTAAAGAGTAGAGGTGTAACCCCGGTGTCCTGGCCAAATTACCTACATTGGCGCTTACTCATCATGGTCTCCCAATCATCCCTATCTACCAAATTGGCTCTATCACTGTCTGTCCACTACACTAGTAGCTAGTGTGTGGTGCGCACACTGGTGCTGTTGTCCTGTGGCTGCCATCGCATCATTTAAGCGGATGCTGCACACTGGTGGTGGTGTGAAGAGACCCCCCCCACTTCATGATTGTAAAGCGCATTAAGTGTATGGCCATACATGATAAATGCACTTTATAAAGACACATTACTATACATTACACGATGAATCAGAATTCATTGTAAGTGGTCTGACCACCAAAAATATTTCAATATGAAGACAGGGACACACAAAGACAACACACCAGGATCAGGGTGACACACAGGCCACTAAAACAACGCAATAAACATTCACTATCATCACACTGCAGTCTGAATTTCTCTCAGCAATCAAAAAGCTAGCTCGAAAGCATTAAAATCCTTCACGCACCACTCTTCAAATCCAAACAGTGCTATCATGTCTTCCTCATAGGCTGTGAAACAGAACAGGGCCATGTTAAAATTCACATTAAACACTGCAGAAACCGAGAGCAGCTCATATCTCAGCTCTTTTACGATTGTCATATAATGACAGTCACACCCGACTAGTGTCGCGGAAGTACAGGAGCACAGGACCGGCCCCTGTGGCCATATAAATCTCAGGGGGAAACGAACAGTGGCACGGTTCTACCGGCATTACTTACACGTGTCATAGCTGTCCACACATGGCCCACATGTCATAGCCTGACAAGAACAGGGGGAGGGGAAGGAGGACTCCAGAACGTTCTGCAGCACCTCCACATTTACCATATCACACCACTGCAAATATCTCTTGAACGCCGAGTCTCTGGGGCACAATTATTTGTAAGGGAATACAGTTCAGACTTGCTCTGTTCCCTTTGGATTTTATGATAACACAGCCATAAATGTGCTCCAGATAGCATGGAGCACACTAAGGTAAAGTCCTTATGCAGCAAAAGAGTGGTGTTTTGAAAATAGCCTCAAAGAGCGGCATTACATTTATTTTATAGCATTTTCATTAAATTTAATGGTTCGTGAAAAAAATGAGTTATGATCATTTGGCCGCTTACGGCTGGCTAAAATCCAGACTCGCAGCGGAGGGTCATGGAAAGGTCAAAGGGTCGTGTTCTCTACAGAATGACAATAATCAGTATGACCTGACAAATTGATTTTGCATCCTGCGCAGCGGCGAAATGTGCATTAGCGAGCCCGCTAGCTTTTGTGCTGTGAGTAAATGGACAATAAAGCATAAAACAACACGCAATAGCTCTTTGGCATAATTAGCCGCTGCCGTATGAGCATTCGGGAGGTGGCTGGGCTTGGGTGGAGGGGGCAGGCAGCAGTTAACACCAAGGCTGTGAGGGTGTTATGTCGCGCGGAGACCCTCATTCACTCCTCTTAGCGTTCCCTCGTTACAGAGCCTTGGCCAGCAGTGGGCAGCCATTGCAGTGTGCGTGCCAACGGTCACACATCAGCGCGTTATCTCATCTCATCTAACACAGAGAGATGATGGCCGCTGCCTCAGTCGCTAACCCCCCACCCCAGCTCAGCAACACACATCCGAGCGCTGCCTAGTAACAGCCAGGTCCAGGCTTGTTTCAACAGCCTCTGCTAGACTAATAGATTTCCTCCTGTATTTATACCCTACATCACTCTTGCTCCCCGGGCCCTCAGCACAGGTAGCTGTTTTATATGAAATGAACAATCTTTATAGACGTGCCCGAGCCATAACAAGGCTGATTTTCAGCACTGGCCCTAGTGTATAAGTCCTGCGGAATTGTCAGGCTTCGCGCTCGACAAATCAAGCCTAACTTATGATGTTTTCTGTGTAATTTTTATTCCCGTTTGACTGGCCAACTACCCGATGGTAATAGAATGTTGGGAAAAGGCCAGTGGGGGAATGTTTGCGCTCGGCTTGATTGATCGACGGGCACCTCGCTTTTCATTTATATCTCTCTCGCCCCTTCCATTGCGAATCGGTTAAGTTTAGGAAAAATGAATCCGAAAAAGCACAGCGGAAGAGAAATGGCCCCAGATTACGGCGAGGCACAATCGTAGATCTAAGCCGGGGCCCCGGTGTCGGGGTGCATGGATTGTTTGTGAGCATTAAGTTATCTAAATGAAAATCAATACTATGTGTGCCAGCGTTTTACAACGGAGAAGTGCCCCGATTCCATGCGGAGGGGTGGGAAGGAAAAGGGGAGGGTGAATTGAGGAAAAGAGGAAGGAAACTCCGTGGCCCTGTGGGGCCCGGATTGGAGTCTAGGCCTAATTGGTCTCCTGACCATAAAAAACAATCATTTGGATGCACGTGTAAGGATTGTGCTTACTGTATGTATTCTAATTGTGTTTCTATTGTATTGATCTGGGCATATATTTACACCACTCCATTGATGTACATTATTAACCATTTTAAAATTACATGAGCAGTGTGTTTCAGTGTTTTTTGTACACATACCCTTTATTTTAGGTTTCAGACTTTAATATACAGATACTGTCAAGCACAACGTTAGCTATCGAAGCAGCAATGACAATCATTTCAAGCATAATGTTACATCTTATTTTATTCAAATCAGATACACATTGTGTAGTTAATGAAATCTACTGTGTTCAGCTGATGAATGAATGTATGTGTAAATAACAACAGTTCTTAATCACTGCAGTGCAGCATAAACATGGCAATACCAATTGCCCATTCTATATGAACTAAAATTCATTCATTAATTCATTCATTCATTCATTCATTCTTTCATTCATTCATATTATTTTCAGCTTAGTCTCTTTATTAATCTGGTGTAACCACAGCGGAATGAACCGCCAACTTATCTAGCATATGTTTTACACAGCTGATGCCCTTCTAGCTGCAACCAATCAATGGGAAACATCCACACGCACTCATTCACACACATACACTACGGCCAATTTAGCTTACCCAATTCACCTATAGCGCATGTCTTTGGATTTTTGGGGGAAACTGGACCCCCTGGAAGAAACTCACATGAACACGGGGAGAACATGCAAACTCCACACAGAAATGCCAACTGACCCAGCCGAGGCTTGAACCAGTGGTTTTCTTGCTGTGAGATGCTACCCACTGATCTTCTTGCTGTGATCATGCTACCCACTGAGCCATCATGACGCCCCAATGAACTAACATATTTGTACATATAAGAATGAGAATAAAAGTTCTCTCTTTCTTTTGGCAGTATAATAACAATTTTGAATGAATGAATGAATGAATGAATGAATGAATGAATGAATGAATGAATGAATGAATGAATGAATGAATGAATGAATGAATGAATGAATGAATGAAGAACACTTGTAGATGTGTTGTGTCAAATTACAAACTTCAGTGGTAATAGTAAGGATTTATTTCCAAAAAGAATAGTGCAAAATAATAGTATTTACTGTTTCAATTTACTATAAAAGTCTACGTGAAGCTGCTTTGACACAATCTACATTGTAAAAGCACTATACAAATGAAGGTGAATATTTTAGCTATTTAGGCCAATAGAAACACCAATCACTGCATTTAACAAAATCAACAGCTGGTAAAGGCCCTAGTATCACCAGTGTTGGGTAAAGTCACTGTTGAAAGTAGTGCATTAAAATATTGAATTACTCCCCCCAACAAAGTAGCTAATTGCTGCTCTTAATTACTTTTTATGTAAAGTAATGCCTTATATTACTGCATCTCCTCAACAATAAAAGCAATAACCCTTTTTTTAGTTTAGTTGAATTAATTGTTTTACCACTGATGTCAATCAGTTGTTGTTTAGCTGGAGGTGGGGTGTGGGTGTAGTGCTTTGCATCCAGTTTTGTTTTTAGTTTTGTTCGATGTCATGTTTTTTGCAGTTGTCAAGAGTTTTACTTACACATAATCTAAGCTTGACATCAATCCACTTATTTTCTTCGATGAGTTTAAAATAACAAGAATCCATTGTAAAAATGTTTTCAGGCCTGCCACTGTTTCTGTCTCTTACTGTCTGTAGTGATGACGGGCGATTTGAGTTTAAATTGTTTGTTTTTAATGGGATCTTCTAAGTGAACCGGTCAAACCAGTTCATTAAAGTGAACAGAGTTGTCGTGAAACTATTTGCTTCTTCAGATAGTACTAACATACCGGATACCCCCTCTGACTCGAAATAAACCAATATCCTGGGTTATTCAGTTACTAGAACAGTACACTGACTCATCTGCTGTGAAAAAAGAGACCTGACGACAGTGAGTGCGAGCCGAATGCCTGTTTCCACGCAGCAAGCTCTGTCATTGAGTGTGTGATTCAACTTGAATAAGGTCATCTTTATTCTGCAATATATTTTGTAAAAGCAAATTAAGCAAGGTAAAAAGTAACCTGCGTTACATTTTTTAATATTACTTGTTTTTACAAGTAATGTATTACATTACTCGTTACTTTGGAAAGTAATATTATTACGTAACGCATGTTACTTATAATGTGTTACCCCAACACTGAGTATCACTAGAACAAAACAACAAGTTGGTTCCCCAGAAATTCTGATTTAACAGTTTTTAAAAGAACTTGTTTCTTCTTCTGTCATCAGTGTAGTGAACATGTGCAATACAAGTGACTGAGTGTGAACACTTAATATTGCATAATTGCAATTCTCTTAATGGCCACCAATGTTACTAATAAAAAGCGTTTTTATTGTGCTTCTTCATGAAACATTTCTAGACGACAACACGACTGCTTCTCACCTGTCACTAAGCACCAGATCATTACATTTTTTTGCAATTTATGCAGAACCGTCTAGAGGAGACTGATGAAGTCTTAACCATGGCAGATATACACCAGGCATGTTGCTGAGCCCAAGACATTCATTAGCAAACGTTTCCTCAATGCTGCTGTAATGTTGCAGAAATGCCAGGCTAAAACAAGGCCATGTTAAAGGGCGAGAATAAGTGTGCAGAGCGGAAACTATCACAAAATTGCAGATTACAGTACATTTGGGTGTGCATTATTACATATTATAATATCTGCTCAGTTGGATTGTGGAAAAACAGAAGGCTTCAGTCTATATTTGTTGTGGAAACATTCCTCGGTCACACATGCAGTCATTTTCTTGAGCTCATAATGGAATGATAAGGGCAGGCACTTGCCACAAGACATGCCATCATATATAATAAAGATAGTCATTAACCACACACATATTTTCCATGTAATTCATATCATTGTGGGTGGGAGATCTCACCCCGTTCCACTTGCAGGTGGCAGATCTGAGAGGCTTTAAATAGGTCCCCTGCTCTCGGAAGTGGATCGGGCCATCTATTCGTTAATGATTATTATCCTGCTGCCTTTATGACACCCTCAATGATTTTTTAATGTCAATGTTCAGAGAAGCTACCAATGACTGGATTAATATCTGAGGTAATCTAGATTTGCTGGTCCTATGCATTTTGATTATATGCCAGGGGCTTCTCACTGGAAAATAGCTAATCTGTCTACTCAGACACTTGTCTCTCATTTATTTGAGCTGGATTAACCCTTAGCTGTCTAAATTTGCAAAGACTAACTCTATCTATCTATCTGTCTGTCTGTCTGTCTATATCTATCTATCTATCTATCTATCTATCTATCTATCTATCTATCTGTCTGTCTGTCTGTCTGTCTGTCTGTCTGTCTGTCTGTCTGTCTGTCTGTCTGTCTGTCTGTCCGTCCGTCCGTCCGTCCGTCCGTCCGTCCGTCCGTCCGTCCGTCCGTCCGTCCGTCCGTCCGTCCGTCCGTCCGTCCGTCCGTCCGTCCGTCCCTCCCTCCCTCCCTCCCTCCCTCCCTCCGTCCGTCCGTCCGTCCGTCCGTCCGTCCGTCCATCCGTCCATCCATCTATCTATAGGTAATATGAAATAATATAAATAATGTATAGCTTTATACATTATATTTATCTTTTAAAAAATAGCTTACATTAGCATATAACACAAGGTAGGTATACTAGGAAAAAAGGGGATGTCTCTCAGACAATATTAGAAGCTGTCATTCATTCATTTTCACCATACTGTGGTCTTGGTCTCGTTTATTCTCATAGCATCCATGAGGGATAAAAGAATGGCATCTTAACTCTGTCTTTCGTGAAATGCAGTTGTCATTTAATGTATAATAAATCAGACTCATTCCAAGTAGTGTCGCTGCACAAACAAACGTTATGAAGGCATAATACACTTACGACTGTACAGGGTGTTTTCTTTTTCTTATAATGCACAGTTTTGAGGTAAGAGGCGTTTCATTTGCCATTCACTGACAATCGGACAGGCTCACCAAGTTCATCCAACTCCGTCTTTAAAAAAATTGTGCTGCTACATTGAAAACATATTATTCGATTTGCGCCTTCTGATTGGTTCGTTGGATATAGCGGCTTTTGCTGTCAAATGCAATTGGCATTTAGTGGCTTTTGTCAACAAACTGTTATTTCGGAATGCACTGATGCTGGGATTTGGATGATTAGAAGCAGATCTATTTGTTGATGGTGTACAGTACGTGCCCGAAGCATTCACTTAATGTCATTATCTAATTTTTGGCAGAAGTGGCGTTTGGGGTTTAACTCTTCATATACATGAAGAGTACAGATGCAAAAAGCTCTAAGTGCCATCTGAAATTTTCAAAAACGAGTGATGTTGTCAGGTAATAACACCATCGTACACATACAGTCTAACTGATGCTGATTGTCACTTCTAGTCATATTTAATGCCATGTTTGATTGATTGAAAATAAATCTAACAAATGAGTAAAGAAACCATCATAATAAACATATTCATAATATGTTTGTAGACAAGAATGCATATGTTAAGCACAGCTTTGCAGAAAAGAAATTAAAGGAGACCATGCATTTTTAAATAAAATCATTTTGATATATGTCATTTTCTCATAGAGTGTCTCAGACAGCTTTGCAATCCATACTGTAATTTAGGTGCCTCCTTTTATTGCCCCAACAAAAAATAAGAATTTAGCTAGTCAGTTTCTTTCTTCGAACATTTAAATGTTTGTAATTAATGTAATAAATCTCTCTGTTTAGTGCTAATGCTCAAGTAGATGACGTGTCCTATTTTAATTATACACTAACAAACTAATAATTTATATAGAACGGGGGTGGGGGGTCTGCTAAGAAACCAAGCTGCAGAACAAAAAGTCGACAGAAACTGAAAGAAGAAAATTCTATGTATTAGGCAGTCAACACATGATGTAGCCCTATTCTCCCAGTTTGCTGTTTAAAAAAAGAGGAAATTTTTCCATTGCAGATGCACTCAGGCAGAGGACAGGAACTCAGGCCATGCTAATAAATCAGCCCCTGAGCCTCTGGTGGCAACTGATCACTTGGGAATACAGAAAAGCAAGAGAGAGAGATCATGGACAAGAGGCCTAAGAGAGAAATGATACTCTCTTAAATAGCCCTGTACCACTGGACACACATAGAAACACACACACACACACAACGCAGAGAAGCATATATAACGTATCACTGATATCTACACCTCTATGCCCTCACATTTTCCCAGACAAATTAAAGGAACCCTGGACAGTTACTGCTGGAAAAACAAAGTCTGATTTTCCAAACGTGTGAATGGCCTATTATTGGGCTCACAGAAGAGGCTATTTGGGAAAAGGCCTAAGGACACGCGGGTGAGTCAGAGAGAAAGAGAGAGAGAGAGTGTGTGAGAGAGAGAAAAAAATAGCCTAAAAAATGGACTCCATCCTCAGTCAACGCAATGACTATCTACCCTGGGGAAAATATCCTATTAAAACCCCAAATATAAAAGAGCACAAATGAAATTATATTCAGGAGAAGAATGGTCATTGGTTCATTTTTAAAAAAATTTTTTTCTTTTGTACTCCAAAGACATATTTTTTTCCTGGAGCAACAGACAAATAATCATTTAAATATAAATATAGCATTTCCAAACTTTGTTTAGTTGGGATCTGGATCACATAAAGTTTTGACTCTACAGCTACATATACTGTTTAAATGCAGTACATTGTTTACACTGTATTCTGATACTTTCCATGGAGACTCATGATAAAGACGTGAAGAAGTGAATCAATCAATAAAACAAGCAAGCAAGCAATCAGTCACAACAACTGTAATGATTAAGATGACTTTAAAATAACAAAATAAAATAAACAAATACGTTTTAAATAAATAAACATATATCACCAAAACTGTAACGATTAAAGTGAAATTAAAGTAACAACGTCAAATAAATAAAAAACATTAAAATAGATAAAAAGGTTAGTTTAAATTAAGTAAATACATACACAATACTTGCATATATTTTAATCAATATGTAACAAAATCTTCAAAAATAGCTTTTTTTTTTACCTTATATTGTTTTACAAGGTAAGACCTTGTGGCTTTATTTTAAATACATTGTAAAGGTACATTTAGCGATGAACATTGAAAGAAAATTTGCCAAAACTATAAAGTAATGACAAGAAATTTAGGAGTACGATTAATTCAATTTAAAAGTTTTAATCATTTTTATTGGACTCCAAGCAGGGTTTTCAGGCTTGACTGTATGCTGGAGATGTGAGAGCAAAGAAGGAGACTTGATGCATGACCTGTGGTCCTGTTCGAAAATACAGGAATTCTGGGTTAAAGTGCACAGTTACATTCAGGATGTTTCTGGATGCTGCTTTTCGTTTTGTCCTGAAATATACAGTTAAAGTCAGAAATATTAAACCCTCTGAATTATTAGCCCCCTGTTTATTTTTTTTCTCCAATTTCTGTTAAACGAGGAGAGGATTTTTTCAACACATTTCTAAACATAATAGTTTTAATAACTCATTTCTAATAACTGATTTATTTGATCTTTGCCATGATGACAGTAAATAATATTTGACTAGATATTTTTTCAAAACTCTTCTATACAGCTTAAACAGACATTTAAAGGCTTAACTAGGTTAATGAGATTATCTAGGCAGGTTAGGGTAATTATGCAAGTTAAATGCATAATGATGGTTTGTTTTGTAGACTATCGAAAAATATAGTTTAAAGAGTCTAATAATTTTGATCTTAAAATTATTTTTAAAACATTAAAAACTGCTTTTGTTCTAGCTGAAATTTGACAAATAAGACTTTTTCCAGAAGAAAAAAATATTATCAGGAATACTGTGAAAATGTCCTTGCTCTGTTAAACATCATTTAGAAAAACAAAAATCACAAGGGGGCTAATAATTCTGATTTCAACTGTATGTACTGGGAGACCTGTTTGTGTTAGGGTCTGGTGTGAGGATGTCTGAGTGGATTCAAATAAGTATTTCAATTGGAAGACAAATCATTATGAGGGGAGGGCATTCAGTGGGTCCACTATTATTTAAAGAATGGGTTACGGAATTGGTATTGTAACTGCCACTGTTGTGGAGGGGAGGGGAAAGGGGGTGTGAAAAGAATGTAAAAATGTGTAAAATGATGGCACTGTTATAATACTGAGGTAAAAAAGAAATTCAATTATAAAGAAATACATTGTAAAGTTTAGTGTTGACAGCCATTTATCATTGGTTGGTCTTATACATTGCTCTTACACAGAGTGTGTTAGGGCTGCACAATATGTCGTTTCAGCATGGATATCGTGATATGCGAATAAACAATAGCAACATCGTAGAATCTGCATTGTTGAGTTGTGATTATAATTACCCAGGCCAAAGTTCAGAACACAAGCTAAATTTAACCATACAACAGTAAACAAATACATTTGTTAAGGCATGTGAGTGTAAACTCTCAAGCTAGTCTATACCATTTAGCCACAAGACATGATAAAGCTTGTATAGCTTTAAAAAAGATTTTTTTTTTACATTTTTTTTTTTTTTTTTTACAACGAAGATGTGTTATTCTGCATTCAATTACATTTTGGTCGAAGTGGACACCCATGACATGTGGAGTCCCACAAAGCTCAATTCTGCCACCTCTCCTGTTCAACCTTTATATGCTCCCACTGAGCCAAACTAAGAGAAAGAACCAAATCTCCTTGTACAGCTATGCTTTTGACACTAAGATCTACTTAGCCCTGCTGCCTAATGACTTCAGCCCCATTGACACACTCTGCCAATGCATTGATGAAATTAACAATTGGATGTGTCAAAACTTTCTTCAGTTACACAAAGAGAAAGCTGAAGTCATTGCATTTGGGAACAGAGAAGAGGTTCTCAAGGTGAATGTGTACATTGGCTTTAGGGGTCAAACAACAAAAAATGAAGTCTAGAATATTTGTGTGATTCTGGAGGCAGATCTGAGTTTCAATAGTCATGTCAAAGCAGTGACTAAATCCACATACTACCATCTCAAAAGCATTACAAGAATTAGATGCTTTGTTTCCAGTGAGGACTTCAAGAAAATTGTTCATGCTTTTATCAGCAGCAGGGTGGATTACTGTAACGGCCTTCTCACCGGCCTTCCCAAAAAGACAGTCGGACAGTTGCGGCTCATCCAGAACGCAGCGGCCAGGATTCTGACCAGAACCAGAAAACTGTCCTCAGGTCTTTACACTAGCTTCCAGAAACTTTCAGAATAGATTTTAAAGTATTATTACTTGTCTATAAACCACGAAATAGCCTAGAACCCCAATACATTACAGATAAGCTATCTGAATACAAACCTAATAGATCACTCAGATCTTTAGGATCATTTAAACTAGAAATTCCAAGAATTCAGTCAAAACAGTATGAATCGGTCTTGATACTGCGGTCCCCACTGCTGGATTAGATGTGCTCCAACATCAGGCACATTTAAAATTAAGACTGAAAACACATCTGTTTAGCTAAGTCTATACTGAATGAGCACTGTGGTGCATCCGACAGATTGCACAATCATGTTTTTTCCTTCTTTTTTTTTTTTTAATAACTTGTTTTAACACATTTTGATCTGTTTGTAAATTATTTGTCTTTATTTTATTTTTTTATATGTGTGTCTTTTATTCCTGTTTATGTAAAGCAATTTGATCTGCCACTGTGTATGAAATGTGCTATATAAATAAACTTGCCTTGCATTACATTGTTTGATCATATTACATTGTTATTTTACAATTGACCTCAATACTGTTTGAATATCCAGAAAAGCACTGTCTATTTCATTCATATCTTTGTTCTATTGTACTCATGTATGCCAGTAATTTGTTTACTATACTCTATAATAAATGTACTCTCTATAAAATTATCACAAACCAAAATGATCAATTATTTTCAAAATAGAGTTATTTAAATCATCTTATGACATACATTAATATTGCAATACTCTGTATATCGTATGAAGGGCACCTAAGCAACAGCTAATTCTTGTCACATCACCAGACAAAGAGGATCCAATTGCGAATAAAATATTTAATGAAAAATAAACAAAGTATTGAAGGATACAAAATGCCTGGAAGCCAGAGAACACTAGAAAAGCGTCCAAAACAGGGTGCTAACAGGTTAAACGAAGTCGTCGTCCGATGATCAGAACGCAAAGATTCCTGAGAAACAACAGACAGGCACAAGAACAACAACAGACTGATAACCAGCAGTAACCACAGTCAAAATAATTTGCCAGTAATATCAGGATCAGCTGGTGGGTGCTGATTAAGTCAGCTGACTAGATAGCACGCAGTCAACACAAAAAGGTAAACAAACACACACCCTTGCACACGACAACACACATGGCATAATACATAACGTACAGAAGGAACACACAGACCCATAAGCCGTGACAATTCTTCATAGAATGTTAGCATAAGTCTGGTTCAGTATTTACAGTATGTTCAATTTATCTGATTTTATCTCATATTAAAATAGTATGAATGAATGAATGATAGATGAATGAATGAATAAATGAATGAATGAATGAATTAAGGAATATAATCAAAATGAAATCAATAAATATGTTATAAAACTCAAGTAAAAAGATAAGTACTCTCTAAAACAGTGGGTTATTTCAACTCAAATGTGTGTAAAATATAGACAAATCAAACAACAGTTTAATAGCTGTGATGAAATACCCCAGCATTTTATTTTTTTTAGAAAACAAGCAATCTTGTTTTAAACAAACAGTAAAGCAAGACGTGTTTTATCTTTATTCATTAAATCATGTCGATTCACTGTGTTCAAATCTATTCCTCAAATCTCACTCCTCTTGAGCAGGAGCTCTATTTCTCTTTCTCTGGCGTGCCATTGCTGCGTTTCATCTTAAGTGAGTTTATTCAAGTGTAGTCAATGTTTTTTTTTTTTTTTTTTCCCCCACAAAGAGTAGCAGAGGCACGAGTGGGAGGAAGAGGGACAGCAAACAGCAGTTTCTGTGGCCACACAACCAGTCGAGCTCCGGTAGCCCAGAGGACACGTTCAGTAATCCCACCAATGATGTCTGCCGAGCAGCCCCACAAACACCCACAGACCCCCGCCATCCATTTTTATTGTATTCAGGCTGCAGTGCTGTATTTCCTGGCTCCTCTTAGCACCACACACACAGGCCTCTCCAAAACAAAAATCCATACTATCGATCGGCCAGTGTCACCACAATTATTCTTTTGAAACAGCCATTGAAAACAAATTACATCTGCACTGCGTTTTCATCCGATTGCTCTGGGTGAGCAATGCTTACTCCCCTTTTTCCTGCTGCCCCCGTCCCGACAAACACGCGCTCCTCCCTCGCGGCTAACGATGGTCTACGCCACATGACGGCGCTTAAGAAGAAAGCTACTTAAGAAAAACAAAAGCCTAAATTAGCAGCACACCAGAGAGGAGACCTGTGCGACTTAACAACAGTATAACATTAATATTTTTTTTTCCTCCCTCTTTGATTAGGAAAGGGTCTAGTTTGTGCGTATCGGGTGAGTTTTGTCTGCCTGACTAGGTACTACAGCAGTAATTACCTGGCTTGTTTCCTCTTTTTCCTATTAGGAAATATATCAGTGCATGGAGTATCAAGCAACCAGAGAGCTCTAATGGGATTATTCCTGTGCACCAATTCCTCTCATGCTTTTTGCTGTTGTTTCTTTTGTATAATAGAGAATCAAGTACACTTAAAGAGAGGAAGAAAGAGTATCTTGTGTGATTGTGCGCATACAAATGCATTTAATCAGGCCTGTTTGTTATATCTAAGGCTAATACGTGATTTGATTAGCCATTTTTTAAATATATCATGTCAATTAAATAGCCCAGCTAACATCCAAGCCCAACTGAACATGCACCTGTGTAAATCTGACTGTTTAAAGGCAGCATGGATATACTGGATATACTCAGGAATAGATAGATTTCAGTACAAGACAAAGCATGGGCCTAAAACACAAATGTTTCCTTGCTCTAATGTAAATCTCATAAGTTTAACCCTTGTGTTGTCCTAAAATCATGTACGGCCCTTCGATCTGCTTTCACTAAACCTCTAAAATGAAGCAGCTAAATTTAATTTCAACGCCCTAATCTATTTTGCTTGAAGAAACCTGATCTTCATCACAAATTCTGTACATAGTTTTTTCACTCATCAGTGTGGAGTACTTCATCAATGTTTAGTTAGACAGCAATGCTCATATTTGATTAACATAAAGTCTATATTTTCCAAAGTACCTTTATACTGTAAGTGTGAATTTTTTTTAGCAAGACAATATTCAGAAGCAGCACATTCTTATTTTGTGTGTGTTTTGCGGTGTGTGTATTATAGTATTCATGTCTGTGCCAGTGTGTTCCAGTAGTTTTTGTGGTGTATAAATGGTTGGATAGCTAGTAGGTCCAAAATGTATCTGAAAGACAATTGTTGTACTCTTAAAGCATACAGGCTTCAGAAAAATATTAAAATAGAAAATTATTTTTCTTTTTTTTTTTTTCTTTTTTTTGAAGAAGTCACCAAAAAATGTGTATTTTTTCTGCTGTTAAAATGGCTCACAGGACATTTTTGACCTGTAAGTCAAGAGGAGGATTAAATTTCTGAAAAAAAAACAAATCATTGACTGTGATGATTCCTCATAGAATCAATAATATGCATACCCCAGGCCATGTTTGATTGGCTATGAAAGTTCTTAGAGCATATAAGATAAAATTAATCAGTTATTAGAACTGAGTTATTAAAACTATTATGTTTAGTAATGTGCTGAAAAAAATAAACAGGGGGGGGGTAATAATGCTGATCTCAACTATGTATACAGTATGAAGGAAGAAGACAAAAAAACTGTCTGTTTTCATAATATGCTGGTTTTAAACAGTATGCAAGAGCCTCGTTAAAGATATCTAAAAGTTTTAAGAATATTTTTCACTGTATTTTTCTATTTTTAGGTTTTCAGAGTTGAATGGTTTTGATGTTGATACATTAAACGTAGCTATATTTTTAATTTCAGTTACACTGGAATCTATGACTAAACTTTAATCATACAATCCAGTCACTACAGATTTGATTTGGTTCTCTGCATAAAAATGCTGATCTGCATCAACGTAAATCTTCAATGTTAAAATAATAGCCAATATGAATGAATGAATGAATGAATGAATGAATTTATTCAACATATAAAGACACTGCTGTTGTGACATGCACGTTAAATGACTAACATCATCACACTACTCATGTTTTGTTTTAAATTGAATGCATGGAATTATGTAGTGTGTTTTATGTAATTTCTTGCTGAATGTTGCAAATGAGAATTGACCATATGAAGGTTACTGTGTATTTTAATAGGCCAGCCTGGGTATTTCCAGTTAATTTCGTTCTATAATCACAGTGTTCACCCTTGTTCCAAATCAGTAATGTTGTTTGACTGAAATCAAATTTAAAAGGGGGCACACACCAGACAAGAAGCACTGCATCAAAACACATTGTCCCATGCCACGGTTTTAAAATATGAAAACAGTATTTTCTATAGAGGTATAAGCAGTGCTCGGTGTTCAGCTGCTTCCCCCTATGGCACTTAAATTTAAACAGCTTTCATCTCGTTTTACGGTTGAGCAACTAAATGAATGCTTAGGTCTATTTAGCAGACTATATTATGATTATAAACAGTGTTCTGATTATAAAAGTGTTACATTATCATTGCTTTTAAAACAACCCTAATGAAATTGAAGATGCAGCCATGCACCAACTTTTCACCTGAGGTTTTCTGGCTGGCTTAAGAATGGTCCATGCATTTGGTGAAATGTATGTAACTGCAAGAAAATTTGGATGTACATTTTTTGTGTTTGTGAAAGCTCAAAATGTTATGTAAACTATATTTATGTTGCTTGTAAAGTGATGATTCAAAGAGGATATACAGTATGCAAGGCAAATTCCAGTTTAGGTCTTACTTAACTTGTGTGCTGTTACTGATAAAATGTGAAGTGAGTTGTTAAGTACAATACAAACTCTATCATTCAAATGTTTGGAGTAGTTAAGTTGGTTTATAATGTTTTGAACTTGAACTTGTTTGATATAAATGACTTCAAAACAGTGATTTAGTGAAATATAATAAGCGTAAACACTTTCAATTTCAGTATAATTTAACATATGATGTATTTCTTTGTTATTGCCATTTGTATTCAGTGTCAAGTGACTTTTTTAAGATATTTTTTCATTATTATCATGGTTTGATATTTAAAAGAACAGTTTTCAATTGTAAAAAAAAGTACAAATCTTTAGATCAGTGTATTGTGTTCTTGCTGAATACTGTGAGAATGATTACACTATTCATTACTTAGACACAATATGAATCATTCAATTAGTCACTAAAAGCTGCAAGTAAGTTTAAAAATATATGCATGAATTTGTCTTTTAATCCGTCATTAAATGCATCTTTCAGGCAATAAAAAAAAAGAGAATTTTGGCAAAAAAAAAAAAAAAAAGACCTCTTAAACAAATCTTGTTTTTTCAGCTTTATTCATCCAACCGAGCTATTAGGTGTATCCCGAAAACGTTCTAGGGGAAGAACGTTTTTATGTTTTCTGTAAGGACTGTGCATAAATGTGCTTTAGTGTATTACTGTTTATCTGCAAAATAATAATTATTAATACAAAAATAACATCAGAACAGAGTTAACGTATGCTAATCAATACACATTACTCCACAACAACTTAATAATATATATCCACTGAATGTTCAGAGATCTCCAGGTGCAGTCTAGAAGTTGTAAGCTCTTCCTCTCCATCAATGTCGGATCATGTAAGGCTTTAATCTGCTACTGCCTGTGTAAGATTTGCCTGTTTTGTTGTTTCTGTCAGAATAGCGAATAAAGACTCTACCAGAAAGCAACAGCTCAACAAAGAAAACTTGGCACACTACTACAATTGATCTGTGGGGATATATTGACCCCATATATATTTACCAGATAACTTTTATTTCATTTAATTTCATTAATTAATAATTTTTTTTAAATTATTTATTTATGTATTTATTTATTCATTTATTTATTATTTATTTGTTTGTTTTTTTATTGTTTATTTATTTATTTATTTATGAAAAGGGGAAATTGAAAAAAATTAGAAAAACATGCAATCTCTGTTTATATGATTTTATTTTTTAAGAAAGGTTAAAAATGTGCACTATTTTGTGTGGATAACATAGATTTTTGCAAGAAGAATAGTTTGTTTGTTTGTCTGTTTCTATGTATGTATGATGTGTAGATGTACCAAAATAAATTACGTAAATTAAATTATTAATATATATATATATATATATATATATATATATATATATATATATATATATATATATATATATATATATATATATATATATATATATATATATATATATATAGTAATTAAATTTATTTATAGATTATTTATTATTATTATTATTATTATTATTATTATTATTATTATTATTATTATTATTATTATTACTATTAATTAAACATTATCCAAACAAAAGGTAATGTAAATGGTTAACCTCATTTTACCAGAACCTCATTTTACTGATACCCCTCCACACACGCATTCCCGCCACACCCCACCCCGCCTCGCTCTTCAATTTCTTCTGCGACTCCCAAACTCTCTTCACTTCACCCCGACACCTCTCCCTCCTCTGCTAATTTGCTTGACCTGTTACCCTGATCAGTTCTGGGAATTTACAAATTAAGCACTGTATATACAGTATCATCAAGACGTAAGTAGAAACAAATATTAATATTTAGTGTTTTAATGAGCATTTTTTGCAGCTGATATATAGTCCTCTACGTACCTATGTGTAACTCATTTTAATTGCCACACAACTGTTAAGACTTGAGAAATGTGTCAATGAGGTTTTGTTCTCCCTCACTCTAGAAACTAAAACCACCAACCAGCTCTTAATACTAAAGCAGCACAAAGCCGAGTTAACGAAACAAGCCCTTTGGAGGCACTGTCAGTCCAGTTCTTGCTCATCCACTGTGGTTCAACTCAGCGCTGCAAACACAAACATACAGGACTGAAACTAATGGCCATGTGCCACGCTGTAAAATTAATTCTGCCTTGCCCCTGCCAGACTCAGCATTTGAGTGTTGGAGGTTGGAGGCAGAATCCCTTTGTTAAGCTTTGACCACACAAGTCACCGCATCGGCCCTCCCGCAGCAAGGGAAACGCCAACTTTGGAGTATTAAGAAAACCAATAGCCTTGTTGACATGAACATGGGAGCCTAACCCCCGCAGTCTCCTCATATGAGGCATTGATTTTTCTGTCTGGGTGCAGCGCTAAAGCCATTCATTCTCTATGGGCAGCAAGACTCGCTGGGCCTGGCCGAATTTTCCACCTAGCGCCCTTCTTACCTAAGGGCTAGAGGTTGAGATTTAAGCTCACACACACACACACACACACACACACACCTGCGAGATGTGATTGGTGCTGGATTTGTTTCACATGGACGAGAGGTGAGGGATGGTCTAACATCTCTGAGGCTTTGGAATAGCTTGACCTTTTTGACCACATGGGTCAAGGGTTCCTCATTCCCACCACACAAGAGTCTGTAGCTTGCACTCTGGCCAAAATTGGTTGCGCTCAGTTAGCAAAATAAATTCAATAATTCCCTTAAATGCTTTATCATCCATCTAGGAGCTCGCTCAGTCTCTTGGCTTCCCTGACTTTGCCATTTTCTGTTCATACATTACTGGTTTAAGATAAACTCAGTTAACAGAATGTGTGACAAATGTATTTTAATTTAACTATTATTATTATTTTTTATTATTTATTTTATTTATTTATTTATTCATTCATTCATTCATTCATTCATTCATTCATTTATTAATTTATTTATTTATTTATTTATTTATTTATTTATTTATTTATTTATTTATTTATTTATTTATTTATGTATTTATTTATTTTTATTATTTTTTTATTCTTATTTTCACTTCATTTATTTTATAAGTGTATTTAATTTTTATTTAATTTTATTTATTTAATTGCATTTATTTATTTGTTTATTTTTTATTCTTGTTTTCATTTTATTTATTCATTCATTCATTTAATTTAATTGGATTTATTATATATTTTTTTATTTAATCTAATGAATAAATAATCAATCTAGTACTAAGGTGTTGTATTTCTATACAGTACTGATATGCATACTTTGGGTTGGGTACCAGAATTTACCACCACAGTGACCACTATTGTTCCTTTATTTCTGAGAGTATTCCACAATATCAATGAAACACTTATTACAATTAATGTTGGTGGTAATTATCTCAAAAAAGCTGTTGATTTAGTAATGAAAACAAACTTTTTTTTTTTTAAATAACTCCACATGTTGTTTGACAGAGATGGATGGTGGTTCTGCCTATAATCTAAAAATTATAATAACGCTATATATGTAGAGATATATGAACTTACCCTACCCAAAATGTTAATCGCTCTAAAGTACAGTAAAAATAAATGAGCTATTTCAGCTGACAGATGAAACGGGTCCTGCTTAAAACACGGCAACAAGATCAGAGTGAACTAGTAAAACATGCACAGCGTTTGCAGTTTTTCTAAAGCGCCGAGTAGGGAAGGCTGTTGAATTCAATTGCAAGAATTGTTAACATTCGTCTTCGCTATTCAAGGCCAGACCCTCTTGTTTTAATAACAGAGCTGAAGTAGTTAATATCTCTTGATAAATAATGCATGGATCGGCTGTAACAGCTTCCCTCGCTTTCCCGCACCAGCCCAAACAACGCTCGGCATATGGTGGAGCCGGGTTCACAGGCATTAAAGAGATTTGGAGTGAGAGGCGCACAGCAAGGCCTAAGGCCACCTATTTGAATACTAAGCTCCTTTCAATCACATCAAATGCTTCCAATTCATTTATTCAAATAAAAGGCCCATAAACTCAGACTTATAAGGCCTGAAAATATTACTTGTCTCCTTCCCTCTTCTGTTTTTTTTTTTTTTTTTCCAGCACTCGTTTCAATTTCTGTCGAGTTCTGCAAACAAAAACAGACTCGTTCGCTTTGGAGTAAGAGAAGATGGGGCGGCATTATCAACACGGCCTCCGAGCTTTGTATTCCAGATTTTAGCTGTGAATACATTTAGTTTGATTGCATCAGGAGCCTCTGACTAGAGCTTAATGTATTCGCTTTTCTTATTAGGTTTGAAAATGAGAGGTGAAAACTGGCATGAGGGACTTGAGAGCGAACAGACAGAATTTATATAAACAGCGCAATCATTCATTCAAGGCTTGATTAACCAAGCTCACAAAGAGAATTTAAGGCAATGTGTATAATTATTTGGACTGTCATCCACAAGCGATCGTAATTGACAAGATTTGTATGAGATATGATGCAATAAGAGAATATATTAAAACGCAAACCTAAATAAATAAATATATAAATAAATAAAAGCCAGCTTGATTACCGGGAGAACATTAGGGGGAGGCGTGATATTAGAACAACACAATTATAGCGCTTTTCCTCAGGACACGCTGCTAGCGTTTCTGATGCATTAGCGAGCCTTGGCTAACGAAGAAAAAAAAAATAGGTGCAGCAGATTTTCAAAGCGCCACTTGTACCCAGCATCATTAAAAATTTATTCAACTTCTCCCTGCACCACATGACAAGTGTTTGGTCACAGAAAAGATGCATTGTGAACTGGGAAGAAAGAAAGTTTCTCTTTTGCACTCGTTTATTTCTTTTCTTTACAGTAACTCTTTTTTGTTTCTCTGCTTTGCGTCTGTTTCTCTGTCGCTCTGCATCTCCACCTCTTCCTCTCGGTTTCTCTCTCCGCCTGCCATCAGCTCTGCAGCTGAAAGATGTACCCATTACAGAGTGACAGTTTGACACACAATGACCTGTCAGCGCATTCATCGCTCAATGTTTTATTTTAGCGGCGAGCCAAAACTGAGACGAAAATAAGCAAGTTGTTTCAAGGCCCTGGAATTAGATTTAAAAAAATAAAAAATACCTGCAGTCACCGACCTTCTGATTTACTCTCGATCTGTCAAAGCTGTGAGTAAGCTAGCCTTTCGCTTAAAAAGCTATAGATATTCTGTGTTAGCACCACAGCATTGATGTAATATGCCGGTGTAATATTTCAGCTATCATAGCTCAAATGTGTTTGTGGTTGATGGGAGTACTTAACACAGAACACAGAGTTGCAAGACCTTTGGTATTTATAGAAGGGAATGGTGATGAGATTGCTGAGGAGTTATCAACTTTTGAGTATTATTATAATAAAGGAAAACAGTTCAATTTGTTGGGTCATTGCTTTTGTGGAGTACACTTTCATATCCCATTATATATGTTTTATTAAAGTAGATAAAGCTCATAAAGATTTAAACAATATTATTTTGTTTCTTTTGTCGCAGCAATCACAATTAAGTTAACTGGGAATTAAGCATGCAAATGCCATTTCTGCCTTGTTGAAAAAAGCACTAATAATTATAAAAAAAATATTTAATGCTAGTTGTTGATTGATTCTACTTTAAAATATTATGCATCAAAATATAATTAAAGATTATACAAAACTACTGTACAAGAAATACGGTCAAAACAGTGTATGCATGAATTGCAAACTATGGATAACTTAAACAGCACTTTGTTCAACTAAAAACTAATAATATGCATTTGTATTCATTTAATCAAAAATATAATGATCACACTTTATTTTGATGGACTGTTGGCTGAAATAAGTTGCTTTGTATCTACATGCCAACTAATTCTCATTAGATTATAAGTACTGTAGACTGTTAGGTTGGGGATCGGGTTAGTGTACTGTACGTTGACATGTACTTGCAAAGTTTCTTATAGTCAGTTAAAGGGCTGTTGAAGGAGCTAGCTTTGAAGGAGCAAGGTCTACTAACATGCAAATGTACCATGAAAATAAAGTGTTACCAATATAACTTTGGGGATCTAAAATGCTAACTTTTTAAAATGAGTTTGATATGACATGGTCACTATCTCCGTGTAAACTATTATAACATAAAAACATGTGTAGAACTTGCACTACCGGACTGTATGTGCAGAGCACATGGCGTTTCTTCACACAGTGACATTGCCAACTACTGGTTTGGCATGCGTTATACAGCATTTAGTTGTTTGTTTTCAGAGATGTGTGTAAATTGGGGTAATATTGACAATGTTTTTTAAAGTATAAATAAAACTTTATATTGTTATAGTATCAACTGACTCTATCATATGTTGATGTTTGCATCACAATATTTAGCTTCAGTTGTGACTTTTATTATAGCAAACTTGCTTATAGCTCACCTATAACTAATAACAAAAACAACAACACATAAATAACATTAATAGAGATCAAGGACTTGAGAAAAGTTAGGGTCTACTATAGCCTATACGTTTTCTGGTTTGTTTGACAAGTGTGAGTGCTCGGAATGGGCCCAGGCACTGTTCAGTTGGCTGGCCCTGGCATGGTTGAAAGAGGTGTATGGTTCGGCTGAGCTTTGGCAAGGTACGATTGTAGTATGAGTACAAACCTGAGCCTAAAACTGAAGACACGACGTCACTAACCTCTTAAGGCACAAGGTGATTTTTACATGAATTTTCTTTATTTCTCTTTGCTGTTTGGGCTTATTAAAACCTAATTACAATAAAACCTAAGTATCATCTTTTAATATGATGTACTTTTAGCGAAAAATTATGTCTATGGACTCGTGGTTCGAATTTACATAAAACACTTTTTTTTCCTGACTGTTTTTAAATGCATATATAGCATAGATTATTTTGTTTTTTTACTTGCGTTGACTATCAGAGAGTAAAAACAACATTTTCCCCCCATTTTGGACAGTTAAACATAGTGTTTGGGACATTTCATGTTCTGTAAAACAGTTGCAGGTTGACACTGTCTGTCTGTAACAAAATATAAAACACTCAAAGTATTTTAAATAGCAACTTAAGAGCTAAAATGTACTGTCCACATATATGGCCACTTAAGCCTTTGGAGGTTAAGAGACTGTTTTATATGGATTTATTAATCATTCTTAGTCAGCTGCACCTTCAGCAAACCTCCTAATACCTGCAGCTCAAGGACTTTTATGATAATTTATGAGCGTCACAAATTGTGGATCTGTTCAACAAGATATTTGATGTCTTGCTACATCCCAAACCACATAAACAATATAACAAAAGACGCTTCTCTTCCTGCTAAACAAAACCATCACATAATCAATGACATAAGCTTATTCAGGCTCGGAAGATAAAATACAGTGTGAGTGCAGGTCGTCGGAGGAGGGGTGAGGGAGGACAAACACGCTTCAGCACGGTTCTAGGCAACTATCCCTAGTGTGAGTATGCTCTAAGTGTAGGCGGAATGTTGTTTGTAAGTGCAATGTCGGCCATTTATAGTACATTTTTACAGAAAGGTCATCAAAGGCACTTTTTTCCCCCCTAAAACGATCATTGAAATTAGTGTAAATGGTAAGTTCACCCAAAAATGAGAATTTAATTATTTACTCACCCTAGTGTTGTTCCAATACTGTTTACTCGTCTATCTTCTAGACTACAACAGAGAATCAAAATAAATCATTAAAAATATTCAAATGTCGTTAAATGAACCCATGCATAACATGTATTTTACAGTAAATGTGCAGCAATTTATACAGTAGGCTTCTGTGAGGGAAAAAAAAGTGTATTATTTAATCTTGACTCTATGTCTTTGTGCACAACTAAACTCTATTATTGCCACAGTTCACAACGACTAACCCAGAAATTCATCCTGGTAAATCAAGATTAATAAACATGAAAAGCAACGTCTAAAAATCTCCCAAAAAGTGTCACAGAGGAAAGCAAATGCATTGTATGTGTGTGCTATTTCTTGGTAAGTTGCTGTGCACAAAGACTAGTGGGAGAGGATTTCTGTAAAATACTAAATACAATTTGTATTTGCATTCCACCAAACCTTTTTGTTTACCTCATAATTATGGAAAAGGATGGCTAAGTGTGTAAAATATGAAAATAAATCAAAGTATATTCTAAAATAGAATAACAATTCAAAGGATACCCAGAAGTATATCTCTGAAACACATACTGTAGTATTATCTGAACATATTTAAAAAGACATATTTCAATATAAATACTTATTAAATTTCCAACATAAGCACATTTGACCCTTTGGAGTTCAAAATGTCCTGCATAACAGGAATGAGCCACTGAGCTTTGAATTGAAAAGCACTTTAAATGTTTTCCATCCATCTAGGAGACTTTTCCTTTCACATGTAAGTGCTTAGTTACATATTGTGCATGCTGTGAAAGGTTAAAGCACATATTCAGATGAACACATTTTGACCCTCCTGTATCAAAAACCACACCAGCGATTACTGGATTCCCCAGCAGGCCTTTAACCTCGCATGTTCCAATAGTGGAGCTGCTCTGAGAGCAAAGGTCATCACCCTCAAAGTGATGAACATGTGTCGGCAGTGTATTATTTATGTGATAAGGGCTTTGGTTCTGCTAGCAAGCTCAAACGCACATGCACGCACACACAAATTGGCACAGGTTCAGGTGGCCTATGCCCCCAAGTCCTCGTGCAGTTTATTGAGTCCCATGGCGAGTTGATCCTCTGCTAGGGTTTGGTCATCAGTCACCGCCCACATTGTGTCCAGCGAGCGTCTGTGTCTCATCTCTAGCTGGACACACACACCGCCTCCACCCACAGACCGTGTGTGTTTTTGTGATCGCGCGTGTTTTTGTATGTCCACACACTGCAGAAAGGCAGATTTATCCTCAATATACTCAGTGTTTGAAATTAACACCCGCCAACCCACCAAATGTGAATGAATATAGACTGTTGTGGTAAGTAACTCTATTATGTTCTAGAACTTTGCATACAATCATTTCAATTCAGTGCACTTTTCTATGGGGAGACTTAAACATAAGCAGAATAAAGTGTGAAGTAGGCGGCACAAAAGGTCAAATGTCGCATTTCTTGAAACCCAAAAAAATATATAAAGTAATATAGATTGACCTTTCACATTTGTGCTGTTGTTTGAAATACCTTTATCAAAATTATTGACACTTTGTTCATTCTTTAACTGAACTTTTGTCTGTAAAATGATCCACTGGTTTGGACTGACTTGTTGAAATTGAGAATATGAAAACAGTGTGATGCATTCCTTAAATTTGTTCAATGGACAACACTTCCTGTCCTGTGTGTGCCTGGTTAACTTTCCACTGCAGTCAGTCTCAGAAGCCAATTAATAGGCCCTTTTTTCTAACTCATCCTCCTATACAATGCATGTCCTTCAATACTGAGCAAAAAGTGTCGAATTGTGTCAATAGCAAACATACTCATGTATAATATTTACCATCATACTGACTCAAAAGGCACTGGAATTTTTGCTGGGAGACTAAAAGTGTTACAATGACAAGGTAGTTTTGGTGCATATTATTATCAGAAATGTTTACACAGTAGTAAGAATGGTTTGATTTTTTTTATGAATATCAATGAAGGAGAGGTTTCAGTGAATTTATACACCAACATATTTTTTGAATTGACAGCCTGTCTGCTAAACTTTAGCATGTTACATTAAACATTTTTTAAATACATAAATGTTGTTAAAATGGTAAGATAAATCACAGAGATTTCTGTATATGTCCAGTCAAACAATATTTGGATTGCATATATATATATATATATATATATATATATATATACATATATATATAATATGGTATTATTTTAAGAGTTCACAATTAGCTGATGATTGATTATAAGTTTGTTTGGCATGCTGTGTCTTGGGAGAGTGCCCTGAGCTCAAAAGATCCTTAAGCCCTAGGCTCTCTCGCGTTTGTAGACCGAGAGGGTGGATTGAGTTCAGGTAGATCTTGAGAAGTCCCCCGCTTAATTGTGGCTAAAGATGAATAGTTTTATGAGGAAAATTACTGTTGGTTAAGAACTTGACTATGGTGTCAATTTGGTTTAGTGAATTTACTCATGACCCATGTCTTTGGTCAGTGGAAGGAAACCAGGGAACCCAGGGAAAACCCACGTGAGCACAGAGAGAACATATAAACTCTGCACAGAAACGTCAACTGGCCTAGTAAGGATTAGAACTAGTGATCTTTTTGTTGTGAGGCAATAGCACCCAATCTAGGAAGAGGTGGAATGAATGTGAGAGGAAGGGGGGATTCTTCAAGACAAAGATGCTAGGTAGACTATGGTTATTTATAGTGACAAGAAACATTGGAGAATCAAGTTATAGCTAATACAGGTCCAGGCTAGCCATGGTCAACCATAAACATGTGACCCTCTCTCTAAACTAGTTTATAAATAAACTTCACATATTTTCTAACAAAATCAAGAGGATTTGAAGGGTTGAGGCCAACCCTGCACTTCAGGAACAGCACAAAATCTTACGCAACACAAACATTGTTCTTAATTATTCAGATCACTTCAGCCATTTGCAGCCATTTGAATCTGTTTAGCTTCTGGTCTCATTCACTTCCATTCATTTTTAGATGTTAAAAACAGCTTGTTATGCTTCTTGATGTTGCAAACTGATATTTTCACATTATATTAGTCTGCTTTGTCTGTATAGTCATATAGTTCCATCTGACAATTTTGTCAAAATTTAGTTATTGACATATTCATATTAAATGACAAATTATGTACATTATGGGATGTTTTTTTATATAAGTTGTTAACATTTTAAGACTTTATTTAAAAAAAAAAATGTTACACACATACTGTTTGCTATGGAATGTATAATCTTTGAAGCTCAAAATCTCAAAAATCATTCAGAACGCAGATGAAACCTTATAATTCCAAGGTAATGACTATTATTCTTAGTCATTTCTCCCATAGGAAACTGAATCTGAAGTTCTAAAACAATCGCAAAAACAAGCACATTACTTACTGAAGAATAAGGTCAATAGATAACACTTTTTACTGTACAGCTTGACCGCTGTACTGTTCACGTATACTCAACAATTTAACTCGTTCTGATTTTGATTGTAATGTAATAATTTGCATAATGATGATTATTGTGAAAAGCACTACAAATAAACTTGAATTGGATTGAACTAAATTGATGTCTATGGAGGGCCAGAGAGCTCTCGGATTTCACTTACATTCGTTCCAAAGATGAACACAAATATCTTTTAAGCATTTTGAACAACATGAGGCTGAGTAATTAATGATTTTTCATTTTTAAAGCTAATTTTGTCTATATAGAATGACCTAAACGACTATTAAAAAGTTAATTTAAAACCCTAAATATACTGTACCATTAAAATTCTCAAAAATGTTTGTCTTATCATTTACAAGTCTAAAATAAATTGAGACTTAAAATAACAAGTCATGTATCTCCCTTAAGTCAACAGTGATTGTAATTTACCTCAGCGTTTCATAGCCAAAGAAAACTAGTATGGCATATCTTTGTGTTCTCAAGGATGAATATCCCAAGGCTGGGCCTATCTGAAATGTGCAGTGGCCAGCATGTTTGAAAAAAAAATAAATAAATGCAAGGCACAGAGCTCGGTTGCAAGTCTCTGTTCCTACAAATCAACATATGTATCACGTTGCCTTGCGCATTCATGTACAAAAAAAGAGAGAAAAAAACAGAAAAAGGAAAAAAAGAGCAAAAAAGTAAAGAAGAAAAACTGAGCACTAGCTTGAACTGCTGATAAAAGTGCACCGCGTGCTAATCCACGACCCACAGAAACAGATACACTACAGGGCATTGTATGCTAATGCAGCCTCACAATGCAAATGAAACTAAACTGAGTGTATACATGTACATGCTCAATAGGGATTATTCACTGTTCGTGGTGATAATGGGCATTTGAATAATAATCACTGAAGGTTCATATATCATGTTGTTATATATCACTTCCTCCGTGCCAGAAGTCCAACGAGAACGCGTCCCCTAAGGTTCTGTTGGCATACATTACCAGTTAGCCTCGGTTTCATTTCGATAAAGGGACATTTTTAGGTGTGTGTGACTCCGTCCGTGAGATGGAATAAATGATATGAATATGGTATTAGTACAGGGCACACCGTAGGATGCTGTCTCTGATCGCCGAGCCTGTGTTTCCCATCAGGCCTACAGGAGAGAAACATACAAGCTGTGATTGAAAGCCCCTGTCAGTCAAGCCATTCCCCGGCACCCTGGAGTTGTGTGTGAGAAATGCCGATTGCGGGACTGAAATGCGCACAAGGATTTTATCCGGCCAGCTGGGGAAAAAAACTGAGACTAATTCATCTGAGCGCTGTGGTCTGCTTTCCAATGTGTTTTTTTCAATGGACTTCTGCATTTTTTCAGTTTTATCTCGGAAAAAAAGGAGTATTCAAAGACATCTGAGTTAGTACGTCCTTTATGCTGATTTTAAAAGCACTGATGTTTAATAGGTTAAGATTGTTTTTTGGGGTTTATTTTTTAATTTTTTTTTGTTTGTTTGTTTTGGAGAGAGGGGTGGATTAGGCAAGTCTCTGATGCTAACCAAGACTGGGTAACTGCCATCAAACATAGAGTGCAGTAGTATTCTGATATATTTTTATAGTTTAAGATGTTTGTATTGAAATATACAAGTATTTCAGAGTCATTTATTCATGTGAAGGCTGGAGTTTTAAAATGGTAATTTTTTAATCCTTTAGAGATCTTCAAATTGTGCCGATTTGGTCATCAAGAAACATTTCTTATGCATCAGGGTTTTTTTTTTTACACTTGTTATTTTTTCAGAATGCTTTGATAAAGTGCAAAGTTTAATTGAACAAAAACATTATCTGTTGTGTTTAATACATCCCTTTTGTTCAAAGTAATTGTACCTTCATTAATTTTAGATAGATAGATAGATAGATAGATAGATAGATAGATAGATAGATAGATAGATAGATAGATAGATAGATGGATAGATGGATGGATGGATGGATAGATAGATGGATAGATGGATAGATGGATAGATAGATAGATAGATAGATAGATAGATAGATAGATAGATAGATAGATAGATAGATAGATAGATAGATAGATAGATAGATAGATAGATAAATAAATAGATAGATAGATAGAGAATGTCATCCTAATGTCTTTCCTGGGGGCCTATAAAAAGAAAGAAAAAATAATAATGTTAAAAGCTGTTTAGAAAGACCTGTGTGGGGATATTGTGTCCACAGTCATTTTGGAGTGATATAAAGACAATAAGTCTCTTTTGTGCATTTCCTGAAGTTAAAATAAGATCCAAATCCAAAGGACTTTGAGGCCTAACTCAATGTGATGTAGGTGTTATTTTCCCTGCACACATAAATGACAGATATGAGCATAATAAAGTTCCGGTGAAGTGCTTTCAAATGTGCATTTTGTATTCGCTGTTTGACTAATTTCAGCTGAAACATGAAAAGAGGGTGAGACAGAGTAGCTCCTCCCCTTTAAAAAACAGTTAATAGCATTTAGTTTTTAAGTGACAAACTGCAAGCTTTAGATGTTTATAGCAGTTTTATATCTTCTCAACACAAAATGTGTCATGTTTTATAACACAGTAGCTTATGACTATTCTTAAAACATTCTAATATCAAAAAATGTTATTGTAATTTCACTGGATCTTTAACATGTCTTCAAAGTAACACATATAATCATATCCTGATATCCTATCAAGACTGGATTTGCAAAGATTAAAAGATCTAGTCTAACTCCTCACGATCAGCTGCACCTCAAGCATGAGTTTTACAAGTTTGAAACGATGCATGTTTGTAATAAAAAAAGAGAGTAAAATCCCTATGTAATTCATATCCACTCAAAGTACAAGGATGCTTCAAACATACAGCAGGAGTCCCGGTTCGTGGACGTAAAAAATATATTTTATCTTGTACAATAGTATAATGGATTTTCATTTAACAGTGTATATTAACTTGTACCCTGTCACATTTGTCTCAAGAAGGTGTTTAACGAAGTTTAACTTGTGTGTGGGTGTGCATTGCAAACTTTGTAACAGCATTTGTGACTCATCATTTCAGAAAGGCTTGAATAAACTCCGCCAAAGATACATCAATTAAACTTACTTGGTGTTTTCGACTAATGAACTGGATTTTTGCTTTATCTGTGTCTGTCTCTGTCATTGACTGTTGCTTTTCCGATGTAACATTAATGCAGGAGAAGCAGACACGCAAGTGGGAACAATGTGCAGGGAGAACCAGCTTATTTGCATTTAAAGGCACAGGCTACAAAACCAGCTTCACTTTCCTTTTACCTCAAAAAATTCTGCAGGGAGTAATAAATGATCTGATGGGTGTTTTGAGCTGAAACTTTACAGACACATTCTGGAGACATAAAAAAATAAAATAAAATAAATTCTTGTAAAAGGAGTAAAATGGAAAGCCTTTAACCTTTAAGCCTTTTAATCAAAATAAATTAGTATTGTATATGAAGACAACAATTTGTCAAAAAGTGAATTGGACTGCATTGCCTTTCTTTTTGCAAGAGGAAATCTTTTAACCAATTGGAAACAATCATTTTCTCCTTCTTTTAAATAGTGGGGCAATTATGTTGCATTTAGCTTGGAAAAAAAATAATTAATTTAAATGGTTCTAGTTTCAAGTTCACAGCCATGTGGCATCCTTTCATAAATTACTTCCAAATCCAGTAAGTTAAAAACGGTAAGAGGACAAAATTATGCTGATGCGGTCAGGTTTTGCTTGTAAAGATGTTGTATTCATTTTGTGTGTCTTTGTTTATATGCACACAATAATAAAGCCCTATATTTATATGTATGTTAAGTTGTTAGTTATGTAGATTCGTGAATGTATGTTTTATGACTATTTAAATAATCAAGAAGGCGGAAAAATAAAATAAAATAAAAATAAGTCAAATTAAATTAACAAGATAAAGAATTAATGATTTTAGGCCTTCAAATGAAAAAAATACTGATTCAGAAATATACACACACACACACACACACACACACACACACACACACACGCACACACACACGCACACACACACGCACACACACACACACACACACACACACACACACAACACAACACAACACAACACAACACAACATAACATAATTTCTCCTCTGGAGAAAGTCTTATTTGTCTTATTTTGGCTAAAAAAAAACTGTTTGTAATTGTATAAACACCATTTTATGGTCAAAATTATTACACCTTTTAAGCCTTTTTTTTCCAATAGTCTACAGAACAAACCACCGTTATACAATAACTTACCCTAATTACCCTAACCTGCCTAGCTAACCTAATTAACCTAGTTAAGCCTTTAAATGTAACTTTAAGCTGTATCGAAGTGTCTTGAAAAATATCTAGTCAAATATTATTTACTGTCATCATGGCAAAGATAAAATAAATCAGTTATTAGAAATAAGTTATTAAAACTATTATGTTTAGAAATGTGTTGAAAAAAAAATTTCTCTTCGTTAAACAGAAATTGGGGTAAAAAATAAACAGGGGGCAAATTATTTGGGGGGTGGGGGGTAATAATTCTGGTCATAATTCTGACTTTCACTTTATATATATATATATATATATATATATATATATATATATATATATATATATATATATATATATATACACACACACACACACACACACAGTATTATTTTCTCCTGCCTGTGGAACCTTTTCTACTCCCCTGTATGCATCAGCAAACATGCTGATACAACTTAAAGGTCATGTTCTTTTCATGTTGACAGGGCCTTCTGAAACTTTGACGAGGCGGTCCCTCTGTAGGAGCGCTCCGTCTGTCCACATGCTATAAAGGAATTAAGCTTCCTATCAAACCTTTGTCAGCTCACTCATGTGCAGTGATTAGAAAACCAACTAACTGAACGGAAATACTGGAACCACAACTCAACAGGCAAAGCAGACACATTGTGAATAAAAACAGTACAGTCAGCGAGAGGAAAGCAGGCTGGAGAAGTTCTAATAACCTCATTTGTAAATCAGTGAACTTGTAGAAAGACTCCTCAACCACACTCATCTGACATACACGGTAATTTAAATATCTTTCCACACTATATGATTAACAGATGATAAATCATTAAAAATAAAGCAGTTCAACATATTATAGCCGTTTAAACATTAATCACCATACCAGAAAATTATGCATGTTTTGTTTCATAATCTAAATGTAAATTCATATGCTTACCCAGCAAACATGAATCCTAACAGTCTCACTGAACAATATGCATGTACTGTAATGACAAATAAATAAATAGATAAATAAATAAATAAATAAATAAACAGACAGACAGAAATACAAACAAACATAAACTCCACAGACAAATGTAGACTCACTGCATATAAAGTACATTTTGCCAGTACATTTTATGTTTGAAACTATTTTATTTATTAACAAATGACTGATTGACAGAAAAAAAGTGTTTACTTATTAACAAATTGCTTGATTTCTTGACTGTGAATTTTATTTATTTATTTTATTATTATTTTTTAATATTTAGAAGTCAAATATAAGTAAATATAATTAAAAATAGCAGTCTATATCCAGATATTTATTATTGACTATAACAACATTTGGTGTTTTAGCTAATTATAAAAAAAATATTTAAAAAAATAAATAAAACTATTGCGTTATGCCACGTTCATATGTTCAAGCAATGAGAGCATGTTATGTACACAACCCTGAAAAAATCTGCTGTCTGTTCAGTGTGGGAATCAATACAAGAAAACAGGATCTACATAGACGTCATCGCTGTAGCCATCTGTACTTAATCTTACACTGCCTGATAAACAATAGAGCGTTATCTTAATTGAAAGTGAAACGCCTGACCCTTTTCAACCCACCTTGTTTAATTTAAGCTCAGTGATAATCATGAAATGTGCTTCCTTTATTAAATTAAATGTGACATTCGTGAGCTCTGCAAAACGCAATTCGGCAGGAAGGAAATTTTAACAACACTGCCACGATGGCATTTACTGTAATCAGGAGCTTCATGCTATATTCCTTCAGTCAAACGTGTGCCATCAGTTCGCCATGTGTTTCTGTCTGTCAGCCGTGTTTTATTCACCTGCACGTGTGCGTGTCTGTGAACCGCTAACATTACTCTCTTACTCAGTGTTTTTATCTTGTTTTCCACTACAAAATCTCAATGTTTTTCAATCAAAAACGTTTACTTGAAAGTCAAAATAACTTCAGACTGTGAAGTCTTGTTTATTGAAAAGTTTAAATCAAGATACCTGTCAGAATTTAAATAATTTTTACATTATTACAACTGAGGGAAGCGAGTGTTTCTTCAAAACATTGTCTGCAAATAGAGTATGAGAAAAAAAAAATGATTGGGTAACACTGTACAATGGGGTTCAAGTAGTTGATACACTGTGCAATAACAAATGTATAACTAACAACACCGAGCAATGCATTTCCTTTCCTTTAAGTTATAGTAACCTATATCTGCCATTTTTATGTCAAAATTTTGTTATTTACATATCATTTTTTCTGTGAATTACTCAACATAACTTTTGAAGAACAACTTAACAAAAATACTTATCATGTATTTAAAATATTTATCAGATAATTATCATTCTAAATATACCTTATTATTATAATTCCAAACATAGTGCTGAGTTACAGCATTTATAAAACATGTATTATTATATCATGTAAAAAATGCTGATTGTTCATTGTTAGTAAATGTTAGCTTACAGTAGGTTCATTAAATACTATTAAAATATTTAGATTTTATTTCATTTGACTGATTTATTTTATTGGTTTGAATTTAGTGAATGTTGACTGAAAAATAATGGTTTTAGAAGAATTGCTTATAATTAGTTTAATTAATGTTAGCACGTGACAAATGTGATTGGCTGTTTTGGGATTTGCTTATTTGCATATGCATACATACAGTTGAAGTCAGAATTATTAGCCCCCCTGAATTATTAGTCCACCGTATATTATTTTCCTCGATTTCTGTTTAACGGAGAGACATTTTTTTTTAAACACATTTCTAAACATAAAAGTTTTATTAACTCATTTCTAATAACTGATTTATTTTATTTTTGCCATGATGACAGTAAATAATAATTGACTAGATATTTTTCAAGACACTTCTATACAGCTTAAAGTGACATTTAAAGGCTTAACTAGGTTAATCAGGTTAACTAGGGAGGTTAGGGTAATTAAGCAAGTTATTGAATAGGGATGGTTTGTTCTGTAGACTATCCAAAACAAATATTGCTTAGAGAGGCTAAAAATATTGACCTTAAAATTCTTTTTTTTTTTAAATAAAAACAGTTTTTTTTTTCTAATGTAGTCTAGTGTACGGCAAAGGGAATGCAATTATAAACATGTTGGAACGATGGATTTAATAAACACTAAATCAACAAACTTTGTTTGTAACGATGGTTTTCGGAAATGCACTCCTGTTTGATTTACTTCTCTTTTTTTTTTTTTTTTTTGCAGTTTCTGCAACAAAGCGCCCTCTGCCCTTCAGAGGACAATTACTACTGAGCACAGAGCTGTGCTTCCCTGACAAGATGTGCATGATAATCTCAAATTTTGCTGAATCATGATCTCAATATTTATTTCAAATAATATAAAAGCCATGATAGACATGTAAAAATGCAAAAATCACACACACACACACACACACACTCATTAATTTATAGTTAGAAAGTTGAATGTTTCTTTTCACAAGACCCAAGGACTTATAAGACTTTATAAGAAGATATGCTATTTTTGTGTAGCCTATATATACGTTTGTTTGTTTTTTTTTTGTTTTTTTTTTTACTCTAAAAGTGCTGGTAGTCCCTACCTTTTCAACTTGAAATCATATTTGCTCAACTGAAAGAAAAAAAAAATACCTGCATTGTGGATGGCCAAAAGGCGAGTACGTTAATTAACATGTATTATTTGTTAATTGTTTCACAATTTGTTTTTATTTTAATTCTCTTTAATAAGGTAAACCTTTTTTTTCTGACCACATTTGCATAATTGTCTTGTTTTTATAATTTTGATCAATTTATTTTTACTTAATTTAACACACTGCACTGTAAATGTATCTTAATTTAAGAATGTTTAGATACTTGCAATAAAACACATTGAAGTACATGTTTTTTTTTTCCATGCTTTGTAAGTGTGAGTATTGTTAGACAGTTCCTCCTTGCCTCCCTCTTGTTTTAAAAGGCACGTGTAATAGCCAGTAAAGAATGGCCTTAAGAGACTCTGGCATGTTGATGCCTGATGCACAAAGGTCATTGATTCCGGGGCCCTCAGCTTTCTCTTAACAATTCGTCGGGATTTTGGCATTTGGTGAGCACACACAGGACAGCTTCCCGACAAGCCGACCTTGACAGCGAATTGGATAAATAAACCTTCAATTTAGCCTCTCTCCTCTCGGCTCCACGCAGCCCGGCAGCACGTCCCACCGGGAGACTTCACCTATCCATATCGCTCAGCCCGTGCCTTCTCTCCGTGAGCCTGGCGCGTCTGCTCAGCTCAGCCTGCCCTCACTCCGGTGACAAACATCGTCTAGCGCACGCACTAACAGCCCTCTCCTGCAGCAGTCAAAGTCAATACTGCTCCCCTCAACAATTTAATGCCAATTCTGTCTTTCGCGCTGTCCGTCCCGGGTTTCGACCACCTCTCCAGCGTTACTTTAAAACACACGCAGTCGCGAGCGCTCGACAACCCCCGCTCTGCCTGCTCGCGAGACGGCGAGGCTGGGGCATCGCTCCATAACGGGTAATGACATGGCATTTAATGATACTGTCCGAAGTGATCCGCGGCCCGCAGACAGGTAATGCACCAGTGGTGAAGCAGATAAGCATGGCTGCACCGCTGCGCGCTCGTGGTGCTCGGGCGACGCCGGCAATACTGTATCTCTCACGGGCCCCGTGCAGATACCGGGTGACATATGCATTGCTATTCTCTGCTCAGCCCTGCCATGGACCGAAGGTAAAGGAAAATAGCAATGTCTGATGGAAAGAGCCCTTAGCGCAGACTGAGTGTGGATGCGTTTTTATGATGAGTGCCATGTGAGAGGGAGTCAGGGAAATGCAGAGAGAGTGGCTACAGCTTTATTTTTATCTTGCTCAAAGGTTATTTTGCTCTGTGATACTGTATACATTGTTTATACAAATTTCATAGTCAAATAACTACACAACTCAGTATAATGCTAAAAATGGTATAATAATGTAACAGTAATAATAATCCATCATATAATTAAATAATATAATTTAAAAACCGATGTTATGATGTATAAACACAAACAAACGTATCAGTTAACATCCATTTGTTCTCTCGCTCTTGCACATAATTTTATTTTCTTTCTAGCACACAATTACAGCTACAAATCATTTAAAACAATCAATCAATTAATGAAGCAATTAACCAATCAGTCAATCAATCAATCAATCAGTCAATCCAAATACAACATTGAACATGTAGGAGTGAAAATTATCATATGCATTTGTTTATGTGGCAAAAGAAGGTCTATACTGACTCCTAAGGCAGATACTGATGAGATCAGGCCCTGGTGTGTGGACTTTGGGGGTTTTACGATGTGGTCACATGTGGTCAGTTTGAATGTCTCAATATTTGGGCTTTAGTCGCATGGTCAAGAAAGAAACAAAATAGTTGGTAAACTTTGCTCTGCCTCTTTTCCTGCTCTGCTTCTCTCCTGCTCTGAAGTCTATCTTCTCTGACTCTACTGCTATCAGGCTATCTTTGAGGCCTACTTACTGCTCTCTCTCTCTCTCCCTCCCCCTGTCTCTCCTTCTACCTCTGGTAACGTTACATTTAAGCTGGGTACAATTATTTTCATATGCTTTTATCATTTCATTTTTTATCATTTTATACAGTTATTTGTAACTAATTCCAGTTGTTAACATGTATAATTATTGTCATTAAATCATTTCATTATCAAGTATTTGTGAATTACTTTTGATTTAACATCAACACTTAATCGCTCCATGTTGTAATACAATACATTAAAACAATAGCAACGCTCTCCCACATTTTAGGCTATTAATACTGCCCTTATTTCCGTTTTTGGTATGAGATTGCAGAAGGATGGTTTGACTAGAAATGTTCAGTTTTTACCATCATGCTGATAAGCTTTTAGTTATTCGGCAAAACTACAGTTCGAACCGCTGTTGTCAAAATATAATTTCCTACAAACCTCCGATTAAACTGCTTTCACACCTGCCTCATTCAGTTCAGTTTAAACCAGAATTTGCTTGCCCCATTTGGTGCGGTTCATTCTGGCAGGTGTAAAAGTGACAATCATACTCGAGTGTGCACCAAAAGCAAACCAAACAAGCGTACGGAGACCAGCTCAAAAAGGTGATCTTGGTACATTTTTAAACTAACCCTGGAGCAGTTCAAACAAATGTAAGAATTTGAACCAACCTCAAACTGACCCAAATCCAAAAAGTTAGTCGCCTTTTTAGATCAAACCAGCTGCCGTAGCCAATTGAAATATGCATTCCGAGATGAGAAAAAGTTTTTTTTTAGACACTTTAGCACACTTATGACAGGTCACAGACAAATGAGGGGTTCCATACTGCCTGCTGTCTTTTCCTCCACTCTCTGACTGTGTTCAAAATCACATACTTCCATACCATATAATACAATAAAAACAGAATGCAAGCCGACGTTCTAATTCATAGGCTGACTCCAAAATCGCCTACTGCACTTGAATTTAAACGCACTACTTGGCCATTAGAAAAGCACATTCTATACAGTATGAATGTGTGCATTATGAATGGAACTCAAATGTACTACATCTGCCATTTGGTCATAGCCATGCGACCTACCCACATCAGTTGCATCGCTTCACTCCCTTTCATGAATTCTTTCGCGCTACATCAAAAGATAGCACAGCATGCATCAGATGTGCACAACAGAATTTCAACAGAAGTAGTAGGTCATCCGCGTACTTTTTACATACGGTTTTTTAAATTCTATCAATTTGGACATACTACTTGGCTCGCATACTATTTTGAGCGTACAATAGTATGAAAGTAAGCAATTTCGGACGCAGCTATAGAATTAAAAAAACAATATGCAAAAAGTACCTGGATGACCTACTACTTTCGGCGAGATTCTGAAGTGCACGATGGATGCTACGATATCTCATGATGCTCATGAAGGGGAGTGAAGCGACGCAACTGAAGCATGTAGGTCATGTGATCATGACAAATGATGCTAACTCAAATGTAGTACCTACTGTGTAGTAGGCAATTTTGTACACAGCCTTTGTTTACTTCTTTGCATTGCACAATTGAGTTTCCCTTGTAAATTAAGACCAATCAAAATGCAGTTCAGTAAATTCGTCTAGAAAATGACTGATGTGGAAGTTTTTGATTAGTTTCAACTAGTTTGGTTCAGAACAGTCGTTCTGGTATACAATGGAACTGAAATGGAAGAAAAAAATACTACAATGTATCATTTTTTGTTGGTCCAGAATAAAGGAAACAGAATAAAGGTACCCTTACACAACTAATCTTAACAACAAATATTTCACACATTTTAAACAATTGAAATACAGTAGTAAATGTAGTGTTCATTGTTTGTTTATGTTTGTAAATGCATTAATTAACATTAACTAATGAACCTTATTGTAAAGTGTGACCATAAAAACGTTACTGGAAAAAAAAAGGAAAAGAAAATCAAAAAGGAAGAAAAAAAAGAAAAGAAAAGAAAGATTATTAACCTGATCAGAATGATGTATAAATTTCAATATACAAAAGGAATATATGATAATTTACTCCCAGTCCTTGTCATCTGATTGTTAATTGTAGAGTGTTTGCAGAAGGAATGGGGTCACGTGGAAGAGAAGAGAAGAGAACTTGATTCATTCTGATGCGAAAGGCTGTCAGGCGAGAGAGAGGAAGGAACAGACAGTGAGATAGAAAGAGAGGCACACAATGCAGAGTGATGGACAAGGGTAAAAAGAGCTGGAGGTTTTGATCATTCGCTCTTGTCATTCTTTAACCATGGCAAGAGAAGAATTGGGAGGGCAAAGAGAGCAGGGGGTAAAGAGAATAAAAAGTACAATGAAAGAGTGAGATGCAGAACTCTCAATGAGAGTTTGAAAGACAAGAGTACAGGATCAGTCTGACACCTCTCTCTATCCACACTTTCTCTTTCAGGGACTTTAAATGCTTGCTGAAATTATAATCTGGATGGGAAAAGATGTGATAGTGTTAATTCTGCAGTTCAAATGAATGAGGTTAATGTACTAAACTACAGGTTTTAACATTTGTGCAGTTTGGCTGTGTAACAGAGCTCAAACTTTATGTTTTTCGTGCTGTCATTCAAGAATAATTAGGATTTTTTTTCCCCCCTTTTTTCATGTCGACTTAATTTCAGTGCAATTGTGTAACTTTGTTAGGTATTTTTTTAATAAAAAAAAAAATAAAAAAAAAACTACATGTAATTAAGTTAAACCTCTTGTTCATGCAAGTTCACTCAACAATTTGACATTACTAAAGGTCACCTACTGTATTTTACCCCTTTTTCAAAATATAAGATATGTTTTTGTGTCTCCATTTTTGTATCTGTAAATTTTCAGCTCAAAACACCCATCAGATTATTTATTATACCTTTCTGAACGTTGGAATTTTCAGCTCTGAGCACATTGTAGGTGCTTTTCTTGCCTGTGCCTTTAATCCAAATGAGTTACTGTAGTTCTCCCTGCCCAACTTTCCCACATGCTACAGTGGTACATGTTACAGTGTACTAATATACTGTGGTAGTAAACATAGTGTAACATTACATCTCACATATCATATGAAAGCATAGATGAAAATTATGTGTTTAAATAAATAATTGTAGGGCAGCACGGTGACTCAGTGGTGAGCACTGTCACCTCCCAGCAAGAAGGTCACTGTTTCAAGCCCTGGCTGGGTCAGTTAGCATTTCTGTGTGCTATGTTCTTCCCGTGGTGTCTTGGGTTTTCTCAGGGTGCTCCGGTCTCCCCCACAGTATAAAAGACAATCGCTACAGGTGAAGTGAATAAACTAAGTTGGCCGTAGTGTATATATGTGTGTGAATGTGAGAGTGTATGGGTGTTTCCCAGTGCTGGGTTGCAGCTAGAAGGGCATCTGCTGCATTAAACATATGATGTGGGCGGTTCATTGCACTGTGGCGACCCCTGATTTATTAAAGGGTCTAAGTCGAAGGAAAATGAATGAATGAATAAATAATTTGTGTGTTTGTGTGTTTGTGTATGTGGCAACAAAGTCCTATAATTTTATAAATAAAATATTTTCATATATCCTTGCTAAATAAAATCAAATAAAAATACACCTGTAGAAACTGAATGCTTCTAGCTAAAGTACAGTCATCCCTAGTTAACATCATGCTAACTATCAGACTAGCAAATATCTCTGACTGCAGAGAAACGGATGAATGAAAGTGACTAATTAAAAGGAAATGGATCAAGTAAACATGATGACAGGGTGAATCCTCTCTCTGTGCCCTTAACTGAAGCCTGCTGGCTGGAGAGGGACAAGCTGTTTGTGTGCTGTCTGACAGGAGGAAATGATTGTTATCATAGCAAATGAAATCAAGCCCTGACGCTCTCCTTCAGCTAACAGCACGGGGTCATTCAGCGGTCCCGGACCCCCTCCACTCCCTGATAGTGATATTATGTGGTCTCAATCCTCCTCTTTTCCTCAAGCTCCATTACTATCACACAGCCGAAGAAAGCAGCTGAAGTTTAGTCAAGTATCACAGGAATTCATAAAAGTTTATTGACAATGACTGCTTGTGAATTAAGGTAAAAGGTTAATGGCTTTGCTTGAGACCGTGTCATGCTCTCAGAAAATTCTCTACAAAAGGAGACATTGGAGTGCAGACACTGCAGCTTACGCACAGTCAATGGCTCAAATGCATGCATTTCTAAGGCCTCTAAAACATCAAACTTGGCAGAGCAAATTTCTGCACTTGACTACGCTGTGAAAAAAAATGTCCAAATTTTCACAGCCTCACTGTAATTTTTCACAGTAAATTACATTAGTATCAATTTACAGGATTTAACTGTAAACATTCACAGTAATGGTGTTGTTTTCATTATTGTATTGTGAAAGTAAGGCAGGTTGCATGATTACAGTAAATTACTGTAAAAAGGGCTATATCTTTTGCATGTTAGTTATAGGAATTCAAACTCTATATATTTCATTCAACATAGACATTAATACAAAATTAACTTTTTATGCTAGTATTGGCAGTTTTTTGATATTTAGAATTAGAAATAACAATGTTATTGCAGCTCCAAAACATTTTTTGGTTACATCTTTAAAATTAACTTCAACTCCTTCCCTTAAATTCATCCTGTTTTGAAACGACACGAATGTCATAGTAAATTTTCATTTTTGGGTGCACTGCACCTTTATTTAGTTTAAGGTTAACATTGAAATATGAAATTTTATTTATTGAACATAATTTTGTGCTTAGCCAAAAACGTAATAAACTTGAACAAAAGTAATTGATTCATAAAACACTGTAAAACACCCAAAACGATTTCAAAGTCAGACTAAATTTTAGAATGAATAGTCGAGGAAAACCTGCTTCACAGAAAAATATAGGTAATTCTACAAAATAATACTGTGAAATCACATTAATGGACTGTACTATCTATTGTGAACTTACACTATATGGCTGTAATTCCACAGTAATTATATTCAAGGTATTAAATGAGGTAGTTCACAGTAATTTGCTGTAAATTTACATATAGTATTTTACTGTGAAAGTAATACAATTATTAGCCATTTACTGTGAATTTAAGGTACTTTTTTTACCCCTAAACATAAAGGCTATTCACTGACATTAAAGATTTCATGAAGACCCTTTAGCATTCATGAAAACTTTCCATAATACAACATATTATTTACACTGAAAACATGTTTTGTTTTTTGTAAAGGACTTACATTGAATACATTTATCAATATAAGTTAATTCTATAGACAATGAATCTAACTAAAGTATACTTTGTTTTTTGGTAATACTTTGATTTAAGGTAAGCTAATATTTAGGTACAGAAAATGTTTAACCTAATCGATCGTAAAATAAGCCATAGTCTTCACTGCACACATGGATTCTAGATTCAAAGCAATGTACATAATGATTTTAGAAATATACTGTTATAGTGTGGCTTTACAGTATGACACTTGCTGTTTTAAGGAATAATGTTATCATGTATCGTTTGTGAAATGCTGCACTGCCCTTAAGCTAAAATATTGTGTATTTAAATTTTTCAGCCGAATCTCCCAAGAAAACTCAAGTATTTTATGTTCAGGTGTAAATGTACTATTTTAAAAAGGAGGCACTGCACCCAACCCTGACCCTTAACCCAGCTGTCATTGGGCATTGAGCAAATTATACTAAATTGTATAAATAAGGTCGTACGAATTCATGCAAATTAGCCACTAAATCAAAAAGTTACGAATTGCGGTGAGATTGTTTTGAATTGTTTTATTTTGTTGTGATATATTACACATTTTTGTAATGCTTTGTCTCTCATTTTCACGTTATTCAAACCAGATTGGTTTTGACCATCAAATCTAACATAAGTATAAATATGTCATCTAGAGCCATTATAGAGCAGTCGTCATCTCATGAAATCTCAGAGGAGCTCACCACAGCTGTAGCTGCAACTTCGAGAGGTCCCATTCCCAATTTCTGAAAAGCCTGATTATAGGGATTGCAACACATTGTGGCAAATAATGGAGGCAGAAGAACCATCATGGCCTATATTGTTTACATCTGAGAAAGCGGAGTCCTTGCAGTCAATATTCAAAGATGTGGCACTGAAAGCACTGAAACACTAAAGGTCCTGCATGCTCTCCAAATGGAGCTGAAAAGATCCCAGAGGGAAATAAAGTGACGATTCTTGTGCTGCTAAGGTAGGAAGTTCTGGAGTAACATCAGAACCTGTCCCTGCTAAGATCTCCCAGTAGCAGAAGCAGGAGGTGCTGAAGGTACCACAGAGGCCTTGAAGATCTTCTCTAGAGGCACGTGTCCCTTCCTTAAAGGGAGCAGCCATCCCAGAGAAAAACCCAGAGAAGTGTATATCATCATCTGAAGATCTGAGAACACAGCTGCTGCAGTTACATCAGAGGTCTAAAGCCTGTTCTCTAAACGAATCTACAGTCTCATTTGCACCTCTGAGACAACCTGCAAAAATCCCAGGGTCACTGAGAACAGAGCTGCTGCAGCTACATCTGTAGTCCAAATCCTGTTTTATGAAGGAAGCACCCCTCACCTCAGTACAAGGACAACCTGTGCCTTGTTAAGACACCTGAGCAGCAGAAGCAGAAGGTGCTGGAGGTACCGCAGAGGTTTCAGGACTCTTCTCGAAAAGGGACGAATAAATTGTGTAACCAAACAGTTAATTTGTGTTAGCGTTCATTAAACTGTTTCAATAATAATAATAATAATAATAATAATAATAATAATAATAATAATAATAATAATAATAATAATAATAATAATAATAATAACTAGAATTGTACATTTCCTAAAGGAAATGTGAATGGGGTTTGCGTGGCAAATCGATGGGGTACAAAATGGTACTAAACTGGGCAATAGCACTGGAAAGGTAAGAAATGGTGGTTGCTAAGATGTTGCTAGGCGGTTGCTAGGGTGTCCTGAGTGGTTGCTAGGTGGTTGCTAGGGTGTTCTGAGTGGTTGCTAAGTGGTTGCTAAGGTGTTGCTAGGCGGTTGCTAGGGTGTTCGGAGTGGTTGCTAGGCAGTTGCTAGGGTATTCTGAGTGGTTGCTAAGGTGTTGCTAGGTGGTTGCTAAGGTGCCCTAAGTGGTTGCTAGGTGTTGCTAAGGTGTTGCTAGATGGTTGCTAGGGTATTCTAAGTGGTTGCTAAGGCGTTGGTAGGGTGTCCTGAGTGGTTGCTAGGTGGTTGCTAAGGTGTTCTGAGTGGTTGCTAGGTGGTTGCTAAGGTGTTGCTAGGTGGTTGCTAGGGTGTTCTAAGCGGTTGCTAGGTGGTTGCTAAGGTGTTGCTAGGTGGTTGCTAAGGTGTCCTAAGTGGTTGCTAGGTGGTTGCTAAGGTGTTGCTAGGCGGTTGCTAAGGTGTCCTGAGTGGTTGCTAGGTGGTTGCTAAGGTGTTGCTAGGTGGTTGCTAGGGTATTGTAAGTGGTTGCTAAGGCGTTGCTAGGCAGTTGCTAGGGTGTTCTGAGTGGTTGCTAGGTGGTTGCTAAGGTGTTGCTAGGCGGTTGCTAAGGTGTCCTGAGTGGTTGCTAGGTGGTTGCTAAGGTGTTGCTAGGCGGTTGCTAAGGTGTCCTGAGTGGTTGCTAGGTGGTTGCTAAGGTGTTGCTAGGTGGTTGCTAGGGTATTCTGAGTGGTTGCTAAGGCGTTGCTAGGCGGTTGCTAGGGTGTCCTGAGTGGTCGCTAGGCCCTTACTAAGGCGTTACTAGGCGGTTGCTAGGTGGTTGCTAGGCGGTTGCTAGGGTAATTTGGGTGGTTGCTAGGCAGTTGCTAGGGTACCCTGGGTGGTTACTAGGCAAGCCTCACATACATGCCTGATGAAATATTTATACTTAGTGAGCATTTCTAGCAAGTTACAGTACTTGGCTAGTCAATATTAGCATGTAGCTAGTCACTGCTAGCATGTGTAGCATACAGGAAGTTCCGTTTGCTAGCATGAGTCAAACGAGCCAATCCCCAAGTCTCTACGATGTTCTGATGCCGAGATATAGCTGTTGATGAATGGTTGCTAGGGTACTCTGTTTTGTTGCTATGGGCGAGGTTACAGAGTGAACTTGAATGTGGTTGGCTGTCCAAGTCAAATGAGCCAACCCCCAAGTCAATAGGACACTGCTAAGCAAAGATATGCATGTAGGCCGATTTTAATGGAAGTCTATGGGACCAATTTGGGGGCGTGGCTTGTGAGCTTCATTATCATATCGAGATGCTCATTGGTTGTCTGAGTCAGATGAGCCATCCCCCAAGTCAATAGGACACTGCTAAGCAAAGATATGCATGTAGGGCAGTTATAATGGCAGTCTATGGGACCAGTTTGGGGGCGTGGCTTGTGAGCTTCATTATCATATTGAGATGCTGATTGGTTGTCTGAGTCAGATGAGCCCACCCCCATGTCTCTATGACACTCCTATGTAATGTTATAGATGTGTGACCTTTATAATGGAAGTCAATGGGATCTGCAATGGGACATCCCACCCCATGTTAAGTCAATGGGGCACTTATTAAGGGTCTTTAAGTGGTTTGGGGGGGCGTGGCTTGTGAGCTTCAAAATCATAATGAGATGCTGATTGGTTGCCTTAGTCAAATAAGCCAACCCCCAAGTCTGTATGACAGTGCTATGTACTTTGATTGACATATGACATTTATAATGGGGGTCAATGTAATGAATGGGAGTCAATGGGCAATGTAAAGTCAATGGGGACCACTTTGGGACGTCCTAGCACCCGAGGGGTACAACCTATACCCCCTTTCAGGGTATGTTCTCACTTAGGCTGCAACCCCCTACAGATGTTGTGAATCCCATATTTCTATGAAATTCACACTCGGCGCTGTGATTCGTCAAAGTTCGGCTCCATGTAAAGTCAATGGAGACTTTGGGACGTCCTAGCTCCCCAGGGGTACAACATTTACCGCCTTTCGGGGTGTGGGTTGAAGCCTCCTATAACCCTCTCGAGATGTCGCGAATCCCATGTCTCTACGAATTTCACTGTTGGCGCTACGGCGATTTCCGGGAATAGTATCTTACGAGTGTCTAGAAAATGAATGGGAGTCAATGGGCCAATGTAAGTCAATGGGAGCACTTTGGGACGTCCTAGAGCCCCAGGGGTACAACTTATACCCCCTTGCGGGGTATGTTCTTACTTAGGCTGCAACCCCCTACAGATGCTGTGAATCCCATACTTCTATGAAATTCACACTCGGCGCTGTGATTCGTCAAAGTTCGGCTCAATGTTAAGTCTATGGGATTTTTGGGGGGGTTTTTTGGCCCCTGCGGGGCCAAAAAACCCCCGACCCCTTATAAAAGTCATAGCACACCATTCCCGATAAGACCGCACGATTTGAACCCACTTTCAAGGGTCTGGGACGAAAGCTGCGGGACTAGTTACGCGCCGAAAAAGCGTACGGAAGAAGAAGAATAATAATAATAAGAAGAAACCACAATAGTAAGAATGGACTTTGCCTAAGGCAAACCCCATTAATAATCAAACACTTGATAAATGGCAGGATATTTCAATTTGGGTTAAAGCAGTGTATGGGGATGCGTTGTGCGGCTCAGGCAGGGTCTCAGACAGCTCTAATGACACCTTCAGCCATGAAAGCGGAACCTGGCTCTCCTTCTCCCTGACAGTGATAATGACTGGCTTTGCATAAACCTGTGTCACTCGCAGCAAAATACACCAGGCCAACTTCATCATATAATTAAACCCTGCCTACTGTATCTCATAATAAATGCATGTAGCGCTAATAGCTACCTCTCCGCCGCACCTCCGCTTTGATTTAGCCATTGCGTTCCTGCAGGTATGTTTTTGTCCTGCCTTTCATTTCCATTTTTTTTTCTTTATTTAATCTCTGATTGAAGTACTACTCCGCTGTTTGAGTGGATATGTGGGAATTAAGTGGTCTCAAAGAGAGAGAGAGACGAAATCGAGAGGGAGACCGGCCGGCTGAAAGGTGGATGAATCAATTCATTCTCACCACCTAAGAATTGTATGTGTGTTGTGCATCCGATTGTTTATGTCTCTGTGTGTGTATGTGTGTGTTTGTGTAACAACAGGTGAGTGTCTCTCTGTTGTCTTGAAGGCCCCGAGGGCTGCCTGCGGGCCTGCCTGCAGTGTCTGTTCTTACACAGTTCCCAACATCAGGAAGAAGAGCAGACATAGTACACTAGCCTGCAGCAAACACACACACACACACACATACACACATACACACACACACTAACCTGTTTTATGAAGCGTTCTTGTGCATATAAACAAGCTCACACCTACCCCTCCTCCCACTTTAATTCACTCAGCTCTTTACAGCGCTATAACAATACATAAAAACCGCAAATATACACCTCCATATTTCCCTCTCTCCCAGTCCTGCCCGTAGCTTAGCATGGGCCGTCCACACTCTTGATTCTCTGATTTTATTTGCATGGCATAAATAAATACATCAAGATGGCTTAGTAATGTGTTCGGCAAGGCCACAGCACCACAAATCACCTACAGCACTGGCCTGCGCCATCACTCACTCGGCCCGCACTTTACAACACAATTACCCGCCGCCTGACACAAATGAGCCAGGCCCGGCAACCTGCAGCAAGCTAATTACAGCCCAGCGTGGCCCGCCTCCCATTAAAACAATGACAGCCTTTGTGTGCCACTGCCACCACCAACAAACCGCCACTGCCCACAGAGCCCATGCCAATCTACTCTTCTGATCTTCATAAGATCAAAAATCAAGACATATTCTGACCATTTTTTCTTTCCCCCCGCACGACTGCGTCTTATGCTAATGCACGAGAGCACATGTCTGCCGCTAACACAAAGCATTTTGGGGACAAGTCCGACTGGTAAAGGCTGTCACAGTGAAGGCCAATTATAGCAGTGAGATCACACATGATACAGTCGATAATCTTTTAACAGTGTGTTATTGTTGTGTGTTTTTTAGTGTAGTGTTCAGAGTTAATTTGAGCTACATTATTAAAAGGATAAATTATTCAAAAATACCTTTAAATGCACATTCATATGCTAGAATCACATGTGAATTATGTGAAAAGCGTGGCTTTGGAACACTTTCATGATTTATATGGATTTACATTGTGATCGCTTTATAGATATTTTGGATGTTTTTAAGGGATGTAACATTAATTTTGAGCTTGCTAATTAATACTAATAGTACAATATATTCATTCATTTTCTTGTCGGTTTAGTCCCTTTTTTAAATCTGGGGTCGCCACAGCGGAATGAACTGCCAACTTATCCAGCAAGTTTTTACGCAGCGGATGCCCTTCCAGCCACAACCCATCTCTGGGAAACATCCACACATTCACACTTATACACTACAGACAATTTAGCCTACCCAATTCACCTGTACCGCATGTCTTTAGACTGTGGAGGAAACCGGAGCACCGAACGCAGGGAGAACATGCAAACTCTACACAGAAACGCCAACTGAGCCGAGGATCAAACCAGCGACCCAGCAGCCTTCTTGCTGTGAGGCGAACGTGCTACCCACTGCGCCACTGCGTAGCTAGTACAATATATACATACTACAATGTGTTAAACAAACCACTGGGTCATATTTTAACGGACACATAGAGTGTATTACTTTTTTCCCTGTTGTGTTAATTTTTAACAATCTTATATTGTATAAACCAGTGGTTCTCAAACTGTAGTACGGGTACCACTAGTGGTATGCAGGCTTCCTTTTAGTGGTATGCGAAGGAATCGCTGAATAAAATAAAGTAAACAAAAAAAAAAATGGTAATGGTTATTGGGGACGTATCCCTTATTTTTATAGCCCAATGTTGACAGGTCATTATGGTGGTACTTGGAGAAACAATGCTTTTTTTTTTTTTTTTTTCTGAGGTGGTACTTGGTAAAAAAAGTTTGAGAACAATATTGGATTAAAACCTTTTACTATTCATTCATTCATTCATTCATTCATTTTCTTTTCAGCTTAGTTCCTTTATTAATTTGGGGTCTCAACAACAGAGGGAATTGCCAACTAATCCAGCACATGTATTTTGCTGCGGCCGCAACCCAACACTGGGAAACCCCTACACACTCACATACACTACGGCTAATTTACCTTATTCAATTCACCTGTACCACATGTTTTTGGAGTGTGGGGGAAACCGGAGCACCCGGAGGAAACTCACGCCAACACTGGGAACATGCAAACTTCACACAGAAATGCCAAATGACCAAGCCAGGGCCAGTGCTACCCACTGCGCCACTGTGCTGCCCACATTGTATTTAATTTTATTTTAGCTACTTTATTTTTATTTTACTTGACAGGGAGAATCAAAGAACTGCCCCAGAATTAGCTACACAGCTAAATTTCATCTGCAGAACCTGGCCAGGAAATACAAATACAAGTCACATAACAAAAACATAAACACACTACACGGTCAGAAATAAAGGTATGGGAGCTGCCTTTTCAAAAGGTACATATTTGTATCTAAAAGTTCCATACTGGTACCTAAAATGTAACTTTGAGGTACCAGTATGGACTACTTGGTTACAAAAATGTACTTTTTAAAAAGTACTTTTTTATCTCCCAAAGATTTATCCTGTACCTTTATTTCTGAAAGTGTATAATTATCAGTGATGAAAAGAGTACTGACAAATTATACTCAAGTAAAAGTATTTTAGTATTACACTGGGAAAGCTGGATGCGTTTACATGTAATTTAAGCATGTGTGTGTTAAAAGTAACATTCTGTAGTGAATTTAGGGATTGTTTAAGGCTATTTTGGTCATCATACAGTAAACCTGTCATCTTCTCATCAGTGACATTTAATCTAAACAATTTTAAAGGTTCAAGAAACCCTGAAGTACTTTTTTTTTTAGACGTTAACAGATTTGTGTGATGAGCATCAGTTAAGACTGTTTGCACCTGTCAGCTTTAATCGTGGGGAAAACTAGATAATTTTGAGCTTGTCAATTATTTTTTTGAGGCGGGATCAAAATCAGTGACGTAGTGCAAAACTGCAAGTGAAGTGATGACGCTTCGGTTTCTCATTATTATTATAGCGGAGTTTTCTTAACCTATGAGAGGAGCCTGCTTCTTAATTAATTAATGTGCATGCTTTCCGAAGGCAAAGTAGACCTACCAAGCTAGGAAACCCAATGACTGGGTGAGGCCATGGCCGTATTTGTTTATTTCATGATCCACAGGGTTTGTAGCCTGATTTTCTGCGCGATGCTGTCCAGGCCGATACAGCAAAGTTGTTGGTTTGCAGCAAGCATGTTTGACAGTAGAGCTGTACGAGAATTGTAGAGTGGCGGACTTCGTCTTTTATAAGTGGAGTTCCTTACCATCAGGTTAGCATTGAGACACACTGCTTTTATCTGTGCTGCTGTATTCGCACATGTTTAAAATCGACCGGAAGAGTTAATGGTTGGAATAGACAGGGCAAGAGACTGCATTGCTATCCTGTGTGTCAGCATTCAGACCTGGGGATTGAGGAGGAAAGAAGCTCTTCTCATTTATAGTGTTTATATATACACGATTATCTTTATAATGACAGAACAATTTGTGGTTATGAGTATATGAAATTACGAATGACAAATGTAGCAGGCCATTACATTACTTACGGTTTATTTCTTTACATTTTAACTTTGTAAACTATAAAATCAGTCTCCTCACGTGCGCTTGTGTCTCATTTTGTGAACCCATTGACAGGTCTCTCCACGCTTACTCCCCTGCACTGTTGGCCACGCACCCACTTCACCCTCTGCTCACAGTGCAGCTCCACGCCCATCGCGAAGCAGTTTTTTAAAACATTTCTGAGGTAGAGTTGAACTGAAAAATGGGGGTTTAATGGCCCTTTAATGCTTCCAAACAGTTTGCTGCATGTGTTAAGGTAGTTCAGTATGATAGGATTTACCTTCTATGTGCGATAGATTGGACAGGAATCACAGGACTGATTCTAAACCCCATAAATAGGAAATAATAAAGTAGTGACTGCAGGTTGAAGGAAAGTAATGGAGTAAAAGTACCGATACAGTATTAAAATGTAAGGAAAATAAAAGTACACATTTATAAAACTACTTAGTAAATTACAATTTCTGAGAAAAATTACTCAATTACAGTAATTTGAGTATTTGTGATTTGTTACTTTACACCACTGATAATTATAAAGTAAATTCAAATATTTTAAAACATCAAGATTTGAATTCTAACCCCCCATTTAAAGTTCACACAGTTGATAACTTTTTATATACCTTTTAACCAGCATTTCATCTGCAGCTTGAATATGCCAGCAGCTAGCTCTCTGCAACTCTCACATGGTCGCCCACTGAAGCTAAGCAGGGCTGCGCTCGGTCAGTACCTGGATGGGAGACCACATGGGGAAGCTAGGTTACTGCCGGAAGTGGTGTTAGTGAGGCCAGCAGGGGGCGCCCAACCTGCGGTCTTTGTGGGTCCTAATGCCCCAGTATAGTGACGGGGATGCTATACTGCTCAGTGAGCGCCGTCTTTCGGATGAGACGTTAAACCGAGGTCCCGACTCTCTGTGGTCGTTAAAAATGTCAGGATGTCATTTAACCCCGGCATCCTGGCCAAATCTGCCCACTGGCCTCTGTCCATCTTGGCCTTCCAACCATCCCCATATTCAATTGGCTTCATCACTGTCTCCTCTCCACCAATCAGCTGGTGTGTGGTGTGCGGTCTGGTGCAAAATGGCTGCCATCGCGTCATCCAGGTGGATGCTGCACACTGGTGGTGGATGAGGAGACATTGCGTAAAGCGCTTTGAGTGCCCAGAAAATATATAAATGTAAGGAATTATTATTATTATTAATAGTGCTAAGGCAGGATTTTGTCTAATGTTATTAACGACTATTGCAGAAAATTACCAGCATCAGAACTTGAGCTTTGACAAGTCATGGAATGACATAAGGGTAAAGGAATGATGGTTAAATTGTAATTATTTAAATCATCCCTTTTATCCCTTTGCTGTAAGACCGAACATGTGATCTTAACTTCAGCAATGCCAAGGTCAGTGAAAGCAAGAACAGATGAAATATTTACCTTAATGTAATCTGCTTTTGGATAAAAGCATCTGCCAAATGCATGAATGTTTAAGATGAACACCGAATGGGGTGGGTCTGTGCATTCAGCCCTGAGGGGGCGCTGTGATGTGCTTCATCGCAGTCAGCAGGGTGTAGCTTGGGAAACTACTTTTAATTAACATTAACGATGCCAGGGGCTTCAGTCACAGGATGATCAACCCTACATACCACAAGTGTAACGATATAGTGGCTGATGGTGGGGAAAGTCATGACAATATCCCCCTTTACCTCCCTCATTGGCGGAATAAAAAATGCAATGATAGCGGATATTCCGGGCTCCTAATTACCAAATGTTTACAGTGCGCCGCCTCTATCTCTACCCTTAGGTCTCTATTCCCTGAACCTGAGCTTTCAACAAAGGCAGTGGAACAAGTGAAACAGAGAAAAAGAAAGGGAAAAAATGTTTTACTTTGTTTCACAAGCACAAAGACAGACACAAAGACAAAGAAGAACCCAGTCGTGTGCCGTGCCCATGATGAGATCCTACAAATCCCAAGGGAGACGCTGTAGAGACTGGACCTTTGGTTAACTTGTTCCTAATGTGCATGAGCTAAATTATTACAATAGGCGGCATGTATTTAATTACCATTCCTTATGTAGGTGTGCTGATTGCAGTAATGTGTTAGCAACCCTGGAAGCTAATGGTGCGCTGTAGTTACAGTACTATGATTTCCCTCTATGCACTAATTTGGTTGCAATGCATACTAAGATACATTGTGGATGTGCTGCAATCTAATAAAAATTATGTAAACCACAAAAAGAAAATAAATAAATACATAAAAAATAATAATCTGAATAATAACACAAATAATAATACAAATAATAATAATAATAATTGTAATAATAATAACAATAATAATAATTATTATTATTATTATTAATTCATTTTCTTTTTAGCTTAGTCCCTTTATTAATCAGGGGTCGCCACAGCGGAATGAACCGCCAACTTATCCAGCAGATGTTTCTTGCAGCAGATGCCCTTCCATCCGCAACCCATCTCTGGGAAACATCCACACACACTCACCCACACTCATACACTACGAACAATTTAATCTAAATCCAATTCACCTATAGCTCATGTCTTTGGACTGTGGGGGAAACCGGAGCACCCGGAGAAAACCACGCGAACACAGGGAGAACATGCAAACTCCACACAAAAACCCCAACTGACCCAGCCGAGGCTCAAACCAGTGATCTTCTTGCTGGGGGGCGACAGCACTACCTACTGCGCCACTGCATCACCCCATTAATATTATTATTGTTGTTGTTCATTAATAAATAAATAAATTAATTAAACAGACAGGCAGACTTAGAAAATTATTTCAGTCTTTTACCTGTATAAAATGAGATTTTAATAAAAACTATGAAATCATTCAAAAAATAATTTAAATAACAACCAGGGAAATTGTATTTTCTTTCGCCTGTTTTTTGGAGTTCCTTTGTAGTTTATTATTATTATTATTATTATTATTATTATTATTATTATTATTATTATTATTATTAGTAGTAGTAGTAGTAGTAGTAGTAGTAGTAGTATTAAAATATATGTTTTCTTATTTTTGTATTTCTGGTTTTTCTGGTTTCTTTGTTTGTTTATTTGATTTATCAAATAATGCTTTTTTTATTAATTTATTTATCTTTTTTTTTTTTTCTTAATTGATTTTTCTTGATTGGTCTCCCAGACTGTTTTCATTATTTTTTTCAGCTTGGAGCTTTGATTATTAACACACACACGCACGCACACGCACGCACGCTTGCACGCACGCACACACACACACACTAAATAAATAAATACTTAAGGAAAATAACACTTTAGTAAAAACAACAGACTCAAATTTTACAATATTGTTATGTTTATGAACCATTTTAAGGTTAAAATTATTAGCCCCTTTAAGCTATTCTTTTTTTAATAGTGTACAGAACAAACCATCGTTATACAATTACTTGCCTAATTACCCTTACCTGCCTAGTTAACCTAGTTAAGCCTTTAAATGTCACTTTAAGCTGTATAGAAGAGTCTTGAAAAATATCTAGTAAAATAATTTTTTGTCATTATGGCCAAGGTAAAATGTGTATTTTTTATTATATTTATATTTAAAGATTTTATTTGTTCACTTAATTCTAATTATTTATAGTCTGCTCATTTCAGACCTGGCTTTCACATTTATGCTACAGATGAAGCACATATGAAATGTCCTGTTTATCACACAGAATACACACGCACAACCTTTAATCCCTCATTTTAAGAGGTTAAAATGAACAGGCTCGTGTCAAACAACCACTGTCAGTCTCAAACCCAACCTGCACGAGTGGCGGAGCTTGTTTTTGCTCTTTCATGTTGAAGGTAGGATCAGGGAGAAGGAAAAGGTCAAATACTTCCACGTTCGGGTTTGTGTTTATGTGTCATACATTTCACTGCCATTTGTTTGTTCTTGGCATCCATGGCTGCGAGGGGGGAGAGGGAGGAGAAAAAAAGAGCACCTGAAACAAGACTCATTTTGAGTCTTTAGCATTTTGTCTTTTAGTGGTAATAAAAAGAGCAAACCCTTTTATGTTTGAATGAAAAAAAGAAGCAGAAATATTTCATCTCTAAGCCCCCTCCTTTTGTCTGTAATAGTGTATTAAAGTCATATTTTATGTCACTGCTGACATATATACGTTGTTCCTTAAACAATATGAACTATGTGTTAAGGTATAAATTGCTTATACCACTGGATTTCTTATTGTGACACTTCAATCCTGGATTTCAAATAATTTTTTTATTTATTTTTTTGGTCACATTTTCTCCAGTGCCAGCAAATGTGGCAGACGATTGTCATAAAACATCTATGATCGGAGAGATGAGCTGTGTTCCGGTGAACCGAATCGCTGTGACATGCAGTTCACTACCACAAATGATGACTTTCATAGCATCTCGACAATTTCAATGCATTTCCGAGTAAAATAAAATAAAATAAAATAAAATAGTGCCTTTAAAAAATATCTAGTAAAATATTATTTACTGTCATCATGGTAAAGATAAAATAAATCCATTACTAGAAATGAGTTATTAAAATTATTATGTTTAGAAATTTGTTGAAAAAGTCTTCTCTCCGCTAAACAGAAATTGGAGAAAATTAAACAAACGTTCTAATTATTCAGGGGGGCTAATAATTCTGACTTCAACTATGTATGTGTGTGTGTGTGTGTGTGTGTGTGTGTGTGTGTGTGTGTGTGTGTGTATATATATATATATATATATATATATATATATATATATATATATATAAAATGTTAAAAGTCAAAATAATTTGATCAAACATATGAAAATTTAAATTGATTTAAATCTGAATTGCCAGCAGTCCTTGCTCCCTTTATTTGCACCCTTTTAAAGTAAAATAAAAAACCACTGCAAACTTTTGAATAGTAATGATGTATAAAGTGTTTTTTTAGTAATAATTAATTAATAAATTAATAAATAACTTAATAAAGTAAACGAGACTTTGTCTAAAGACAACGCAGCGTTTGATCGTAAATCAGTTAACCTGATTGGTATATATAATGAAATTACTAATTTAAACTAAACGAACCAACGGACGGCCAAACGATCAACAAAACAAAACAAAACAAAACAAAACAAAACACAACACAACACAACAAAACAAAACAAAACAAAACAAAACAAAACAAAACAAAACAAAACAAAACAAAACAAAACAAAACAAAACAAAACAAAACAAATAACAAATGGCAGTGGTAACACTTAAAAAGAATATAACATTTATATATGTATTTTAGGCAGCTACTAGTTCACACGTTCCCCATCAGCTGAACCAATGCCAGCACCCTATTCTACCATTTGAGCTTTACAAGAATTCTGTTGGACCAAGTCTACTCTGCTGTGTGGTCTTTATGGTGTCCATAACTGGCGGGTCAGTGTTTTCAGAGCACAGCCGTGATGCAGCACAGCCAATGCCATTAGTCACGGGTTAAACCTTAACACATGCTGAATCCTGCATGATCACAGATACCACACATAGACTATGAGTAGCAGCTCTCCGTCTCAAGGCAATGTGGCCATCAGCAGCTCTCCATGGTGGAGGAGGAGAAGCCCTGCGTGCCATTCCACCATTAATGTGTCTGACACATAAATCAGAATAACAAACAGCTCACCCTTGACAAACACTTTCTCATTGCTCTCGCTCACTCATTCACTTCTCTGCTTTCTTGCTCACACACAGCATGTTTCCTCTCAGTCATGATTGAGAACTTCCTGTCTCCTTTGCAGTCTCTCTTGCTATGTCCCAATTCGCTTACTTTCTGTTCTAAGTAGTGTTAGACACAAAAATAATTACTGTTTAGTGTTAGTGTTTAAACAAGTATTCTAAAGTTCTCCTTTTTTCCAGTAGAAATTTGAAGTGCAGATTTGTGCACAGTTTTGCCTTCACCAATAATCTAGATTTGTGGTCTTGGACACTTGAGAGCATGTGTATGCAACAAGAAGTGTCCAAATCTCGCCAAAGTGCAGTGCCCTAATGGATACTAAACCCACACTATCTTGAACATGGCTTATAGGAGAGGTCTTTAAGGATAATCTTATTCCGTCATCAGTGTTAAGTTTTCTTTAAAAGTAATCTTAAGCCTATTTTAATCTTTAAAAGAACATAAATATTATAGCATATGCTTTCACATTACTTTCCTTAAAAAGTAACTAACATATTTAGTTACTTAAATTTTTTTTTTACAAGATTTTAATATGTTACTTTCAAAACTCATGATATTTTCATCAGCCCACCATATATCTCATTGAAAACTCTATCAGTTTGGATCCATTTCCCAACTACAGTGTAAACAAACACTCGTTTAACTTTGTCAAAAACTCATACATTAACAGCAGGCCATTTTTCTTCACATGCCTTTATATGCTATACTGTTCCTCTGCCCTTTTCTGAGGCTGCAGTATCAGGAATACAGGTCCATTTTTTTGAGGAACAGCTCAAATTTGTGCTTCTGCTGATTTTTGTCTTTACACTATATACAGTGCTCAGCATATACAAGTACACTCCTCACAAATCTATCTTTGAAATTCACATTTTTAATAGGAAGCTGTACAATATTATATTTGTGCATATACATAGCCACATCTGGAGCTTATCTAACAATATAACTTAAGATAACGGCCAAAAAACTAGTACACCAAAATGTATATTTTATAGAAAAATAGTATATACTAATAAAAAAAAGGAAAAATCAAGAGAAGCAAAATAATTAAACAATTTAGTTGAAATTTTGTAGGTTGTAATTCAATTTTTTTTTTTGGCTATCCTTTGCTTGAATTTAATATATATTTATATATATATATATATATATATATATATATATATATATATATATATATATATATATATATATATATATATATATATATATATATATATATATATATATCCCATCCACCTGAAGACCAAGGGCAGAAAAATGCTTCACAATTAATTAAACCGCTACTGCGAGACCGATTCTAACTACAACTATGACTATACGTGTTAAAAAGACTACTAAAATGGAGGATCTGTAAGACCAGCGATTAAGTAGAAAGGCTTAGGTAAAATGGATTGAAGAATTAATATCTAACCTATCAGTCTATTTTCTTTCATTAATTTTTTTGTCAGCTTAGTCCCTTTATTAATCTGGGGTCGCCACAGCGGAATGAACCCCCAACTTATCCAGCAAGTTTTTACGCAGCGGATGCCCTTCCAGCCGCAACCCATCTCTGGGAAAAATCCACACACACATTCACACACACACTCATACACTACGGATATTTTAGCCTACCCAATTCACCTGTACCGCATGTCTTTGGACTGTGGGGGAAACCGGAGCACCCGGAGGAAACCCACGCAAATGCAGGGAGAACATGCAAACTCCACACAGAAACGCTAACTGAGCCGAGGCTCGAACCAGCGACCCAGCGATCTTCTTGCTGTGAGGTGACAGCACTACCTACTGCGCCACTGCATCTCATCCATCGATTTTTTTTTTTTTTCTATAATTTCACCTGCATTACATTTAATCTGAAACCGAAATGGAAAACTGAATTTTTATAAAGACACATTTGGTCAGTAACTATTTAGTCTACAACAATTTAAACACACGAGGGGACCTGTGGATGCCAGATTAATATGCTAATTTATTTCTAATATGGGAAATTAATTACAAAGAAATGTGGAGGATGTGACAAGATGATTAACAGAACACATAACTAAGTAACAGAAAAGTCCCAATATTACTCTTCTATTACACAATTAAAAGTATGTACTTTTTCTACATAGTGTAAGTAGGTGAACAGGTATGCAGCACATCTCTCTCTCTCTCTCTCTCTCTCTCTCTCTCTCTCTCTCTTTCTCTCTCTCTCTCTCTCTCTCTCTCTCTCCAAAAGTACATCCCCTTTTCTCCCAGGCTCATGAATATTCAAAGTCCTTGTTCCATGATGTCAACATTTAGAACATCAAAACCACCACAGAAGCAGTTTGTGCGTTTCCAGTCAGCAGCTGATCATAAAGACCAATTCGATCTGTAATCCCAGAATGCCTGAGCGTCAGTGGCCCTGCTCCTGCTCCACTGGGGCCGTGTCTCGTAGCAACCTGGTGTGTTTCCCTTCAAACAGGAACCCGCAGACAGACGGCTGTTGTTTTGCTCTACTCTGTCATTACTTCTCATTGACTAAATGATGGATATAGCAGGCCAGCATGACAGCAGCGGTGATGCGAGCCAAAGCCTTTAGGGAAAGGTGGATTATGCCAGGGCTGTAAACATCACAGGCACAGAGAGGGACAAGCCTCTAATATATTATGATAGAAATGTTGAATGACTGATAATGTTGAAATAATGCAAATTCTTTGACTTTGTGCCAATTTCCTGGCTTGTGAATCGAAAATGTGAAATGGTTAATTTGTAACTAAATGTTACACTGTAAAAAAAAAAAAAAAGCTGGGTTCCACACAATACCTTCAAGTTGTCCCAACACAAATCGATTCAGTTACCTGAATTGTTTTTTACAAATTCAAGTGGATGGAACATAAAACAATTAAGTTGTCTAAAAAAAAAAAGACTTAAGAATTGTGTTGTTTCAGCTTATTTTAAATAAGTATCTTTTACAGAAGCAGCAAAAATATTTTGAGTGTAGGGTGATACAAGAGAGGGGACAAACGTTCTTTTTTGGACCACTGGGTTGACAATTAAGAACTAGAACTTACTAAAAAGAGGAAATTAGCACAAAAGAGCAATCCCAAATGACAAAAATGACATTTGCTGTTTTTATTCAAACTACTTTTTTAAACTGAGCTGAAACAACACAACTCACAACAGGTTTTGGGACAACTTAAATGTGTCATGTTCAATTAACTTAAATTTGTAAAAACTAAAAGCTATCTTAATTTCTTCATGTAGTCCCAACACATGTCGATTGTGTGGAACCTAGCATTTTTTACAGTGCAGTGCAGATAGGAGGGAAGATTTTAATGAGTGATCCACAAACAATTTACAAATTAATAAGGACATGACACAGCAGATCGTTTTCATAATATCTAATGCATCACATTAACTGAATCACATCACTTAAACAAGCAGAGCCAATGATGATATTGGTGTAACTGGATAAAAATATAAACACAAGAAGGGTTACAATATGCTTTATTAGGGGGTGCTACTAGTATACGGTCAAACTGAAAATATGTTATTAATTACTCACCCCCATGCCAAATGCTCTGAGACCTTTGTTCGTTTTTGGAACACAAATTAAATGTGCAGTAGGTGATTGTCTTTTTTTGTGCTGGTTGAAAGTCTCTTTACATTCCATTAGTAATGATTAAAGTAAATAACCTGAATTTATCTATATGTATTTTTATATTCTGGGTAAGTATAAAAAATGTTTATCCAATTATAATTTGTTGAGCTGAAAATTCCCATAATTCTAATAAGTTGTCCAAATTGTTTGTCAACAAATGCAGATTTGTACAGGTACATCTGCACACCAGTTCACACAGATCCACCAATGCGCGTACATATGGTCATTGGCATGTGGACACAAGTGACAGCAGAAAAAACAAATGCAAATTATAAAGTACTATAAAGTTATCTAACTGGTGAATATCATGAACTAGTGGGTCTCTTGTCATCTTTAATGTGTGCGTTCATGATTTCAGGAGGCGTGGCTTTGGATGGCAGGGGAGGGACTGTGTTTTAAAGATATTATGCAAACCCGTTAGCATTTAGGCAGATCACCTACTGCACCTTTAGATGAAATCTGAAAGCTCTCTCCATAGAAGTCATTAGACGTCCAAAAAAAAAAAAGAAAAAAAATTGACAAAACATTCCATGTGACTTCCGTGGTTTAACTGCACTGTTTACCAGACACTATAATATAATTTTAAAAAAATTGCTGAATATGGAGGATAAGAGATGTTTTCTTTGAAAATATTTTCATTAGAAATCAGCTGCATCAGGTCACAGTGCACGTTTAGCATGTGCAATGCAATGTAGGAAAACTTACAAATAGTGGAAAAATAGTAAAAAAAACAGTAAGACAGCACTATGAAAGAATTATGATCTCACAAATAAAGAGCTTTTAGGGTGCTTTCACACATACACTTTTGTTTCGGAACCTTTCTCGTTTGCCAGTTAGAGGTTTGTTTGGCATATGTGAAACCAGCAATCGCGCTAGGATCCGCGCCAAATCAATCGCTTCGAGATCGTTTGATTGAGGTGGTCTCACCTTGATTGAAACGAACTCTGGAGCGGATCGATTGCAGCCTGAAAGCGATACGATCCGATTGCGGTTATATCATAGTGTTTTATGGATATGTAATAGGCATACGGCTATATGAAAAGCGAATTATGAGTAAGGCGGTAAGTTTCGGGAGTCTCACGGATGCCCGCAAACGAGTGATAATCTCCCGTTAATCTCGCCTCTCCCTCCCGGTCCTCAAATACGTCGCGCATCCTTCTCACCCCTCCCCAACGCATCTCTCCTCGCTCTTCAGACACGTCGCGCGCACCTTGTCAAACACCACCAAACCACCACCTCCCTTAACAGCTGAGCGGGACTTTGCAAAATAAACCCTGACACTCTGACTAATGTGAGGAGAGTTTACTCACACGTGACTTGTTTTAACTCTTTTTGTCTGTTAAGAAACTTTGCAGTTTGAAAGCGAACCACACAAAGAGCAACATTGTAACAATTTTAAATCCTGTTTCAGAACAACTGAATCGATTCACATGTGTAAAAGCACCCTAAAATAACAGTAGATATGTTTCCATAGAAAAATGCTAATTAAATTTATGCTCGAAACTGGAATATTGCATAAAAGACAAGCAAATAATGCAGCGTTTCCCTCCAATGAGCCTAAGAGAACAAAATTGCCACCTCCTGATTAACTAGCAGCAAATATCAAAAGTAAAAACGGAATTTTCTATGGCAGGAGAAACTGCGTGAATCTTTTACTTGCATCTCAGAAGACAAATGCCGACAAACAGTGAATGTCTAGTGGTGTTTGAAGGCGTAAGACGTGGAGCACAGACGCTCTTAACAGTTCTCAAGGTCATTATTAATATAATGCATTTTAGATTAATAAGGTTAATTTTAGATTAATAATTAATTTTAGAATGACAAAAGCAACATTTCAGATGTTTTACATTGTGCTCAGCCTGCTGTTTTATCCATTCACACATTTTTTATAATCAAATGATCTCTTATAACAAAATCACATGACTTTTTTTAATATGTATACTGGAATTTGTGCGGTAAAAGTGTTTCTATCATAGAGCCACAGCCATATTAACCTGCAGCCCAAGACCTGTTCCTCACTGAAGCTAAGCAGGGCTGAGCCTGGTCAGCACCCGAATGGGAGACCACATGGGAAAACTAGGTTGCTGTTGGAAGTGGTGTTAGAGATTCCAGTAGGGAGCGCTTAATCTGCGGTCTGTGTGAGTCCTAATGCCCGAGTAAAAGTGAAGGAGACACTATACTGTCAGTGGTCGCCGTCTTTTGGATAAGACATTAAACTGAGGTCCTGAATCTCTGTAGTCATTAAAAATCCCATGGCACATCTCGTAATGAGTAGGGGTGTAAAGTTCCTCAATTGGCCCTTATGATCATGGCCTCCCAATCATCCCCATTCACTGAATTGGCTCTATCACTGTCTCTCCACTCCACCAATAGTTAGTGTGTGGTGTGCGCACTGGCGCCGTTGTCCTGTGGCTGCCGTCACATCAACCCAGTGGATGCTGCACACTGGTGGTGGTGGTGTGGAGAGACCCTTCCCTCATGATTGTGAAGCGCTTTGGGTGTATGGCCATACAAAATAAATGCGCTATTTAAAAATACACATTACATTACATAATTTATGCATCTCTTTTCCTATAGATCAAAAAGTTTATCCTACTCAGTTATGCTCAAACATTTTTTATGTTCATTTTCTATTAACCGATTTTTTTATGCGCCTTTCCAAAATACTCCTGTTCTCCCTGTGTACGCGTGGGTGTTCTGGTTTCACAGTTCAAAGACATGTGGTGTAGGTCAAAGTGTATGAGTGTGTGTGTGTGAATGTGAGAGTGTATGGGTGTTTTCCAGTACTGGGTTTCAGCTAGAAGGGCATCCACTGCATAAAGCATATGCCAGAATAGTTGGCGGTTCATTCAGCTGTGGTGACCTCTGATAAATAAGAGACTAAGCCAAAGGAAAATAAATTAATGAATATTCTCAAAACAAGATTATGATCAAGAGAGAAAAATGCTGGAAACTGACGAGTGGTGGGTGAACGTGAGGTGAAATGTGCTGATGAGACCACCATTCAAAAACAAATACACACCACACACACACCCTTGGGACTGAACAAGACAATAAAACAGAGGACTGAAAAAAGGGGGTGACGTACTATGGTTTGTTGTGACATCCTCTCCATAAAGCCCCTAGTTCTGGCTTTCAAACTGTGCCAAACTTTTGAAGAGACGCTCTCTGTCTTTCTCTCTCTCTCTGTTTTTATCTATCTATCTCACTCCGTTTATAAATCCACCCCACCCCCCTCCCGTCCCATAATACACCCACACACACACACACCCCCCCTCCGCACGGCTCCACAGATCTTGGCACATTCCCTTCTTTCTGACAAGCAAATCAAACCAATGTGAGTGATAGAGAGCAGAGCAGTGTGTGTGCGTGTGGATGAGGGATAACAATCAAAAGAATGAGAGAGTACAGGTGTTTGGGTTTACGAGACAAGCGCAGTTGCCTGGGTCTTTGACAGCTGTTGATGTTATCACAGACACTTATTGGCTGCGAGTCTGAAAGGCAGTCGAGGGGGGCGGAGAGATTGGGTGAGAGACACTGGGAGAGAGCGAGAGAGAGAGTCAAAAACTAGAAGTTGGAAGAGGGGGAGCAACGGGCCTCCCCTTTGAAACCTCCCTGCGCTAGATAACATTTGGCTGAACTTTCCGATGTGAACCTCCTCCTGACATGCAGCAATCTGAGAAAGAGAGACGCGGAGTGAGATAGAGAGAGAGAGACTAGTTGAAACATTATTGACTGGAGCATTTCACATCTATTAGGAGTAGCAGAAAAGGGGGTCCGGTATAGAAGGGTCGAGGGGGAATGTCTCAACAAGTAGACAGGTGTCACATAAATACTATTTTTAACGAAATGCTAACTTTTAAATGTTTAGTGATTGTTTGTGATTGTCAAAAAAAAGTCAGTTTATTCAATCAGATATTGAAAGCTGGGTGGGTGTGATTGGGTCAAATACGATCCGTGGCGGCCCAAGAATTTTTTCTTAGACAGGGCAGAAGAGGCTTTGCCAAATCTTGGGGTGGCACACAAAAATATATATATAAATCCAGTGTAGTGTTAATTTTTGATTCTGGTAAATGAAATAATGTGATTTGATTTAATTTAATTTAATTAATTACTCTTGAACTATTGCAATATATTTTTATAAATAATTCAGCAAGTACATGTACCAAATATAATTCCATATATAGTTTAAAAACAGTTTTCTATAGATAAATAACTTTTCAGCTATTTTTCCACATTTTTTTATTGTAAAACATATAATATATGCCATATCTAAAATTAATGATGATTAATGATTTAATAAAACAATTAACAAATAAAAAACTGGACAAAAGACATTGCTATATACACACACACACTCTCTATACAGACCCTATTAATGTCATTTATCCATATTCCTTTTTGAGCCAATATTAATATTATTAATACAGCTTCGTCTATTAATGTACCTTAAGGTAAATATTAAATTGCCATTGCTGTCTATTGAAGGTGTGTGCGTGCTGTCAGCGATGATCAGGGAGGGGGAGGGGCAGTGAATCAGCTATGTGGAACCAATAAATCCGCAATAATGTAGTGGCTGCTATTTATTTATTTATTTATTTATTAAAATATAGTGAATTTACGTAAGCACATTTAAATTTATAATATCAACAGCAAAATCATATTGGGGCCAGAGTTTACACCCCTTGGGGGGTGCCACTGAGTAACATCTCTATTGATTCTGGAACATCATTTTTGTTAGGTATGAATTACATTTTCCATTTCCTCCCCCTAAACCCAACCATAACTGTAAATGATTCCCAAAATTAGAGGGGAATGTTAGTTGGATAACAATCATGTAGAAGTCTATAACCCTAACCATAAGCCATAAACTGTAAACATATCCCTTAATTCTGATTGACTGATTGGAATGTTGTCCCAGGATCAACATAAATGTTATTCCAGGAAAATGTTCCACTTGGTGAAATCACACTGACCTTGAAGGCTGTTACTGTATATTATGAAATATCAAAATTTCAAATATTATATTTTTAACTTGTTCTACTTTGAATGTTCTAAGTATCTGTATTGGAAAATAGTAGCATTGTAGTTTAGGTCACAATTCACGGTACTAACAAACCATTAACCATCAATACTAGCTTCATAAACTACTGATTAGCTGTTTATTAAAAGTTAGTACTAGGGATGTCCAGATCCGATAACGCGATCGGAAATTGGGCCTGACCATGTGGTTTCAGACTCGATCGGAATTGGAAGTTACCTCCCGATCAGGTTTATAATATATTCTCATTATTTTTAAACACATCTACAGTTATGCGGTGGCACAGAGACCTCTTTCATGACTTATACAATACAATATGTATGTATAACGCACATTTAAATACAACCAAAGTTGACCAAAGTACTGTACATAGGAGTACTAAAGACAGAGAAGAAAGCAGATTATAATAGAAACATTAAACAAATAAAAGCAATAAACAGTGATCAAGGAGTATTACAAGCGAGAGAAAATAGATAGGTCTTTAAAACAGACTTAAAGACAGAAATGGAGGGGAAAGTCTAATGTGAATTGGTAGAGTGTTCCAGAGTTTAGGGCCAGCAACAGCAAACGCTTGATCACCTTGTTTTTTAAGGCGTGTTCTAGGCACGGTGAGTAAATGGAGATCATAAGATCTTAATGATCGAGAGGGGGTATACAGACAGAGCAAGTCTGTAAGGTAATGAGCAAGATTATTGACGATTTTGTAAACAAATAATAACATTTTAAAATAAATTCTGTATTTAACGGATAACCAGAGAAGTGCAGCTAAACTTCACACAGAAACAGCAACGAAGGTGGCATGACATCACTTTGTTGCAGAGACGCGATTAGTTAAATGTCAGCAAAGTACAACACGAAAGCAGCTTGAAGTGGAAAGAGCGACTATGTCTGAAGTCTGGAGGTATTACAAAGTTGATGACGACAACATTGACATAGCAAACTGTGGGATATGTAAACTTGGGATTGCTTGCCGGGTATTTTAAGTTGAGGTACTATTTGTTTTTATATTTATATATTTTTTATATGTTTACTGTCAAGCTACCTCTGAGAAGTGCTCTGTTTTCTGGATCTGTTTCTTCGCTCTTCTTTATTCTTTTTTATGTATTATAGAAGTATCAGATCAGGTTTCGATATCGGCAAATACTCTAAATCAAATGACTCGAACTTGAGGGCAAAAAAACCTGTTTGTGACATTCCAAGTTGGTAAGCTAGAAGTTGGATTTAGGTTCTGGGTAAGATTAGGGAACAAAATTACTACTGCAAAATATAATTATACTTTATAACTACTAATCAACAAGGCTTTTCAGTGTCAATTATTTAAATATGATAATTAGATTGTCAAGAAACATTTCTTATTATGAATAGTTAAAAAAAAAAGTTGTGCTGCTGTATATTTTAGCGAAAAAACATTATTAATAGAAGCTGCGAGAATATTTATATAAATGTTTATGGAAATCTTTTGTAGCATTGTCTGCATTTACTTTTACATTTTTATCAACTGAATGCAGCTTTGTTGATAGAAAAAAAAACATTATATATATATATATATATATATATATATATATATATATATATATATATATATATATATATATATTTTTTTTTTTTTTTATTATTATTATTTTTTTCCCCCTCACACTAATTACAAACACTGTAATGTATAAACGTGATCCTTCTTTACCTAGTAATAATCCCATAATGAGGCTTTTGGTCAATGTTTGATTGCTTTGGCCCCCCAAAAAAATAGCAGATGCTATAGAGAGACAGAAACAGCGAGAGAGACTAGTCAGGTTATCGACTGGAACGTTTCGTGTCTATTAGGAGTAGCAAAAGAGGGGGTCCGGTATAAAGGGGTCGAGGAGGAATGTCTCAGCAAGTTGACAGGCATCAAGTTAATCAGGAGGAAATACGTTTGGATGAGTCTAGAGTCATATTCGCACTTTACCAGAGGTCGCTGCACAAAACAATGAACGGAAAAACACACACACACACACACACACACACAAACGTGTAATGCTAGTCAAAGTGGCCATTAACAGCCTTCTGACCAGCATTATATAAAACCTTCCTGTTCCTTTTTCCTTTCACTCTGACATACAATCAGGCCAGAACAACACAGACATATGTAATATGCAGTTATGGAGAGGATGTGCAATGGCCTTCTGACAGTTCAAGGCCTGTCAGTCTGCAGCATCGGTCCTCTTGACAGTTACCATTGACAGTTACAGATGATTCCCAACAAAGTTTGTCTTAATGTGTACTGGTGTTTCCCTTACAAGATGAGCAGATCCTTTAGAAATGTCTAACCAGTCATCATGATTTAATTATGATAAATTGTTAGAAAAGTGATCATTTGTTGTAACTTCTGTCAACACACCAATACATACACATTTTTTAAGTGACAATGACGTGGGGGGTGGGGGTCAGCATTTTATACGAAATATTAAGCTATATAAGTGTTATAAACATTTATAATTATTAAGACTATTCCAAATACCAAATAAAGATATACAAACCATCCTGGATGTGGCACTAAGTTTTTGAATTTTAAATTTACTGCCTCATTTATTTTCAACTAAATAAAAGCAGTTTTTGTTTGTTTGTTAAACTTACAATCAACCATAAAAGATATAGCTTTTCAACCGTCCTATCACTGAAAAAAAAAACTGGCTGCAGTTTAATATGCTCAACTCTTTCCATGCAATTTAATTGGTAGTAGTAGTAGTAGTAGTAGTAGTAGTATATTGTTGCTGTTGTTATGAAAATAATTAGACATGTATTTATATAACAGCAATATTGCAATATTAACAGTTGTTTTTAATTTTAAAAAAGTCAAAATATAGTTTTCATAAGTATATTTCTTTGTGAGTAAAGCCTCAAACAGATTGTCACTGAAGTACTGTATGAAGTTGGCATGCAAGCAAATAAATACACACATAATTATAGTGATCCTCAAGGGCTTTTGTTTATTTATTTTTTGCTAATTATTTACATAATTAATTATTTAAAGGGTACCAATGGTGAAAAATCTGCTTTTCAAGTTGTTTGGACGGACATGTGTAGGTATAGTGTAAAGACCGTCATATTGGGGTGATATAAAAATACTCCAAATTTTCCAATCTAACAACTTAAAAACGGTGGACCAGTTGGAGTCATTTGAGATCAACCGCAACTTGACGTAGGAGTGCGGTCCCCCCGCCCACCAAAATTGATTGACATGCGCGCATTACCACATCCTCAGTTTGTTGTTTCACTTCCGCCATTTTCAGCGTGTGAGTTAAAGCGATGTCACCAAAGAAACACCCTTGCTCTGTTTTTACATGTAAAGTTCATTGGGCTCAACACAAGATCAACATTCACCACATTATCGTTCTCATCGGCGCCAGGGTTTGTAACTTTAGGTGGGTTTGCAAGCTTGTGTACTTTTCATTGCATCTTCCTTAAACTTCAGCCGTTTGCATTTCCTGCGATCACAAAAGCATTCTAACTAGATGCAGCTGGAAAGTGCGAGCACACATGCAAATGTGCGCGGCTAGTGTGCCGTGACGCGGCTCTAATCGGCGCATCCGGTGTGAGGCGCACTTTAGTTTAGCCTCAGTCAAAGTTAGTGTGTGTGGTTATTTGTCTCTGTGTACAAGCTCAGAACTTTAATCTAGCACACAGTTGGCTGTAAAAGACACAAATGATTTTGTAGTCTCTGCTTGGTATGTGTCCGAGTCGTACATGTATGGCTGAATGCTGGTCCTCTCACTCATGTTGCTTTTCTCTGTCAGTCTATCTGTCTGTCTGTTGCCATATACAAAGCGGGGGAGCTCTTGGACGGGAAGTTGAAACAAATTTTCATGTGAAGCAACACACCCCTAAAACAATGACCTGTGTACACGCCCCCAAAATAACGCTTTTTAACACATTATAATAAAAAATCTGAACTGTTTTTTTAACTGAACATAAACCGGCACATTCAGAAGAACCATAATGTTAATATTACATCTTAAAAAGGGGTAAAATAAGTGCCTTTAACAACCAGATTTTCACATTCATTCCTTCATAATGTATATATTTATTTATGATTGACAAAAACAAATTAGGTCAAGATTAGCTTAACCACTAACATGTGGTTCCATGTATTGGGACAGGTGCACAAATCAATACTCGGTGATCCTCCTCACAATTAACTGCATCACTGACTGATTTTCTTCAGATAAACATCAATTGCTGCATTTCAAAGATGCAATAAAATAGGCTTCAAATATGAAAAATTACATGAATTCAATAATAAGGATCATAAAGGACAATTCTGAAAAAAAAAATAAAATCTTTACACTATTAGAAAGAGCACAAGGTTTAGTGTACTTTCTCTTTAATCGTATACTATTAGAAGGCTCATCTTTTGCGTACCATAAATAAGTTTTGGGAGCGTTCATAATAGAATGAAATCTTATCTCAGAAGATCAATACTGATTTCTCTGGTGGATATATGACCTCTTTTAATGCACATATTTGAATTCTTTCTCCTTAGCGTCATGTTATGGTTCACCAAGATTCTGATCCCTCTCACTCCTCAGGCAACAGAGAAATTAAACAAGTTAGGGCTGTTTCCAAAATCACCCCAATACCCTTAAATGCAACATGGGCTCATCCTGAAGCGTAGCCCTGTATACATTTCTGGAAAACACAAATTATGTAGCCAGTAGTACGTACGACATTTGAGGTGTCTTCGAGTTCGACGAAGAACAGTACAGGAAAGCGAGTAATATGAAAGCAGAAGCCAAAATATAAAATAATCAAGTAAAAAACAGGGTGAGAATGTGGTAAAAATCAGACGAGGGCGTTTCTTTTTTCTGTATTGCTTTTCAAAACACTGTCGATTGGGTTTAGGGGAGATGGTGGGACGGTTGATTGGTGCTTTTTAAAATACTGTTGGTTGAGTTTAGGGAAGTGGGTGGCGGGGTTAATTGGTGTTTTTTTAAAATACTATCGCTTGGGTTTAGAGAAGGGGGTGGGTGGGGTGACAGTCGACAGCGGCCTCTGGTGGATTTACAGGAGAACATCAGGCACAAACGGCACGAGAGAAATTTAAGATCACAAAAGCGTACACAGTGGCCTCTGGTGGATTTACTTGACAATAGCAGGCACAAATGGCACTATAATTTGAGATCTCAAAAGGATACACAGTGGCCTTTGGTGGTTTTGCGAAAACAAAAACAAAAAAATGTAGCTCCTGGGACGTATTTCATGATCTCCAAAAATGTATATAGGGCCACATTTCCAGAATGAGCCTGGGCTTTTAAATAGTGTATTATTTGGGGGAGCAGCCATTTTTAGTGGTGTGTAAAACCACAAAAGGCAACTCTTAAGTGCACTCAATCAATGCCACAATGCACAGCAATAACAGGTGTACAACAGATGTTCACTTAACTGCTAAAGAATATCCATAACTGCTAAAGAATACCCAAGTGAGAGTTTGCATGTCAAATGAATTTACAAAAGTAAAATGTTATTGGTGTAAGTTTCTAAATAAATTATTATTTAATAGTTAAATTAATGTTTTGGTCAGAAACGGTGACACGGGTAAAAGACGTCCAAATGGATCCAAATGCAGACTTTATTATGAGAAGGGTTAGGCAAGCAATACAGGAACAAACAGATGTATACGGGCATTCCAGAGTCATGGTCAGTACACAGGCGAGTTGTCAGTACAGACAGGCAGCAGACAGCGTAAAACAAACAAAAGGCAAGGCAGGGAAAATGCGTTGTAATGTTAACAGTACATTTCCCAGAGATGGGTTGTGGCGGGAAGGGCAACCTCTGCGTAAAGAGGCACTGGATAAGTTGGCGGTTCATTCCATTGTGGCGACCCTGGATTAATAAAGGGACTAAGCCGAAAAGAAAATGAATAAATGAATGTTAACAGTACAGAAAAACAAGACTCAGCAACTTGTTTGTAAAATAACAGAGGGGTTTAAATAGTCCAAGTAGTCAATGATCATGTGTATCAACTGTGTGTTTGTGTGTGTCCAAATGATTGTCAGCTGTGACCGGAGTAACTGGTGCAAAGACTTTTGGGATATGTAGTTCAGTAGGAAGTGATTTCCAACGCAGAAAACATTGCTGGTGCTGTCGATCACAACAGTTTGTTCATTCGTTAATTTTCCTTCGGCTTAGTCCCTTTATTAATCAGGGGTCACCACAGCGGAATGAACCGCCAACTTATCCAGCATATGTTTTACACTGCAGATGCCCTTCCAGCTGCAACTCAACACTGGGAAACATCCATACAGTCCTGCATTCACACACATGCATTATAGCCAATTTAGCTTATCCAATTCATCTATAGCGCATGTCTTTGGACTGTGGGGGAAACCACAGCACCCAGAGGAAACCCACGTGAGCACGAAGAAAACATGCAAACTTCACACATGAAATGCCAACTGACCCAGCCAGGGCTCGAACCAGCGACCTTCTTGCTGTGAGGTGATTGTGCTACCGACTGCGCCACAACAGTTTGTATAAAATAAAATAAAATAAAATAAAATAAAATAAAATAAAATAAAATAAAATAAAATAAAATAAATAAAATAAAATAAAATAAAATAAAATAAAATAAAATAAAATAAAATAAAATAAAATAAATACATTGAACTTGGCACTTATTACACACAATTGGAAAGGATGGTATGTTACATATAATCTTTTTCTCTATCTCTATTCTGCTTCTTTCTGTTTAGCCCATTTTTCTTTTATTCTTTGCATGTTAATTTGTTCTGTGCAAGCATTTTCAATGAATAATCTGTATGATAATGGACCAAACTCATCCCAACACCATATATAAGTCAGCCCACACAGCAGTTTAAAAAAGCACAAGAAAGAAATATATAGAAATCGTGGAAAATGAGCTCCCGTCTCACTCTATTTTCTTGCACAAAAATATTAATTTCCACCTCAGATGCTGGTGATTGATACTCAGCATGGTGAACTAATAGCTGAAATTATATTTGGTAATAATTCATGTTCGGCGGTCTCCTGTGAGCTCTGTGTGGCCCCCTGTCTAATTCAGCTTTAAGAAGCCAATATGAATTTCATGTTTAACCAAGTTCTACTCGATTTCTACAGGTAGCCCTCTCACACCATACACTTTTGCTCTGAGTGAATTCATATTCTAAGGCCTTTTAAGGTTACCATGTCATTTGTCATAATGACATAAATGATTCATAAACCGAGCACCTCGTCGCAGCTTGTTCATTCATTAGCCCTCTGCTTTCCGTAACAACGCTCACATATTTGGACACATTTATAGCACGTTTTATTGTATGTGCATTTGTGTGTGTTTATGCGGCACTTTTTTACATATGCATATTTTAAATGAGCGACGAAGTTCCACCAAGGGAAGGAGAATAGGTGGCCATTAAGGAAAAAGAGAAGTACATGTTTCTCACTTGATTTTTATTATTTTTTTGCTCCTAATACAACAAATGACAAATTGCATCCCTCAGGTTGCTCTTATTATTCTACAATTACAGCAGGTTCGAGTGTAAGGAGTGTGTTCGCCTACAGGCTCTCTTGCTGACACTCAACAGAAGAGGTTTAGACTGACGTTCAACTAGACGGACTGAAGCAGGACAAGATATATTAAAACAAATGCTACTGTTCAAATTTTGGGGGTTCAAAGGGGTTAATTATTTATCTAATAGGGATACCACAATATAATTGGGCTGATTTTGAGCCGATTTCTCCCCTTGCAACAATCCTGTTGTGTCCCCATTATCTTGGTGGTTCTAATGGTTCTCTTATCAGATTTTCCTGTGGTGTGAAGTGCATTAAGAACTACTTAATTTGCTTGGAAGAACGTTGGAGGTGCTTGAATTGTGAATTATAAATATTCCATCATTTCGAATATGCAATGTAATGTGCATCTATATAGCTTATATATATATATATACTCACGGGCCACTTTATTAGGTACACCTTTCTAGTACCGGGTCAGACTCCCCTTTTGCCTTCAGAACTGCCTTAACTCTTCGTGGCATAGATTCAATAAGGTATTAGAAATATTCCTCAGAGAGTCTGGTCCATATTGATATGATAACATCACACAGTTACTGCAGATTTGTCGGCTGCACATGCATGATGCAAATCTCCCATTCCACCACATCCAAAAGGTGCTCTATTGGATTGAGCTCTGGTGACTGTGGAGGCCATTAGAGTACAGTGAACTCATTGCCATGTTCAAGAAACCAGTCTGAGATGAATTATGCTTCACACTGTGGTCATAAAGGGATAGACATGGTCAGCAACAATACTCAGGTAGGCTGTGGCGTTGACACAATGCTCAATTTGTACTAATAGGCCCAAAGTGTGCCAAGAAAATATCCCCCACACCATTACACCACCACCAGCAGCCTGAACCATTGATAAAAGGAAGGATGAATCCATATTTTCATGTTGTTGATGCCAAATTCTGACCCTACCATCCAAATGTCGCAGCAGAAATCGAGACTCATCAGGCCAGGCAACGCTTTTCTAATCTTCTATTGTCCAACTTTGATAAATTGTAGCCTAAGTTTTCTGTTCTTAGCTGACAGAAGTGACACCCGGTTTAGTTGTCAGCTGTTGTAGCCCATTTGCCCCAAGGTTCAACATGTTATGCATTCAGAGTAGGCAGAGTTGCAGCAGATCATCTTGACCATGTCTACATGCCTTGCTGTTGACTTGCTGCCATATGATTGGTTGATTAGAAATGCATTAACAAGCAGTTGGACAGGTGCACCTAAGTGGCTGGTGAGTGTATTGCGTATGGCTATACACCCAAAAAACGTTTTCCATCTGTTTCATATGGATGTATATCACCATACACTCTCAGAAACAAAGGTATAGGAGCTGTCACTGGGGCAGTACCTTTTTAAAAGATACATATTTGTACCCGAAGCATCCATAATGGTACCTTAAAGGTACTTTTTAGGTACATTTGGGCACAAAAATGCACCTTTGAGACCCACTGAGGACTCTTTGGGTACAAATTTGTATATTTTGAAAAGATACTGCCCCAGTGAAAGCTCCTGTACCTTTATTTCTGAGAGTGTAGGGATGAAAAAAGACAATATTAGCTTCCATTTCATGCCTACTTTAAGTTTAGTGTACAATGCAAATGGGATAAATAACCCTCCAAAGGGCACTTTGGAGTAAAAATAATCTTGGCTGAAATATTAAAAACTAAATATTCTAAACTGAAGTCTCAAAACCGGCCACTTCAACGTGCTCTTCAGAATGAATTTCAAAATGTGCAACTACTTAATAACTCCAGGCTCCCATAATCCTTGGCACAGGGAAGTTGTTTAGTGTCACATACTGTCACTCCACAGAGTGAAATATAAAATATTGATTAAACCAATGTTTATTTTTGTAAGGCGATGACAATTTAAGGAATTCTCTTCTGTATTTAAATGCTGTCCCTACTTTCAAGTTTTACAGAGCATAAGTGGCCAAAAAGAATTAAAGAAACAAAAACTCATCCTCTGCAGGATTAACAAACATCAATTCATTAACACATTAACAAAAAATTTATATATTTGACTTTTTCTTGACATATAACCATAGATCAACACATATGCATAGAGAAGATCAACTAAACAGAAGCTCATATGTCCCTGCTTGACACATGTTTGGTAAAAAAGAAAACAAAAAAGAAAACTTTTTGTGCACCAAGCAAATTGTCACTTTGAATATAGGCTTCCACATGTATAAGCATCGACTAAATTGTATTGTGAATTGTAAAATGTATGTGAATTTCACACTATATTACATGCAGTAACTTCACACTAGATCATTTACTCTTTCTTTTAATGGAAAACATGCCATGCATATTTGGAACAACATGTAATTAATGATGGAGCACTGATGGCATTTCTGTGTGAAAGCTCCTTTAAACAAAAAATGAAGATCTATCCATATTCATGCTGGCTTGTCCAGATTAATATAGTCAACACCACAGAGTTGGTGGCCCAAAAAAAGGGAGAACTACAGGCTAGTTTGGAGTAAACCTTCGAGACGAGGAGAAGTCTATGTGTTGGATGATGTGATTTTAAACTTATTGGGTGTCAGTTTATTCTCCTCTCGTGCATCTGCCTCAAATAAAAACAATAAAGTACTGCCCAGAGGACACACACACACACATACACACACACACACTCATCAACAAGTGGTTTCAATCACCGCTAGCCTATGATGCTTGAGGAATGGTGGGGGGTTGCAACGGGACATGTCCCATTGGCCATAAAATTGAGTGTGAATTTGGCTCAGTTTGAAACACAGAAAGATTTATTTGCAGATTTGCAGTGAGGGAAGTTCACACACAGTGTCAGAAATGGCCTGAGAGGATGACCGTCACTCTAGCAGGAGAGGTGCGTTTAAAAGCCTGTTATTGTTGGCAAGTCATTGTTGGAGTCATGTGATGAGAACATAAGCCTTAAACTGTCTGAATTATTAACAACGTTTGATTAGACTTTATTTTGATGGTCCCCTGTTCTGTCAGCAGGGTGGTACCTTTTCGAAAGGTACACATTTGTACTCAAAGAGTCCATATTAGAACCTCAAAATATCTATTAGTACCTAAAATTTTTAAGAGGAACACTTTTGTACTTTTTAGGTACTAATATGTACCCAGTGACAGCTCACGTACTTTTATTTGAGAGTGTAAAGTATTTAACGCTCATTAGAGTTTTAGTAAGTTGTTATTTTCAGTTAAATTACGCCTCTAAAAATGTACCGCTATATACATTTATGCCAAATAGGTCTCAGGAGGTACATTTTTTTTTGCAGTTTTTGTTTTCCCTAATCCAAAAGAGGCTGATGTTTATGCTTTTTGAATTCTCAAATTTTTCTCACGTTTGCCATTCGTGCCAGCTGTTCTCGCATTAAATCCACCAGAGGTTGCTATTGACAGATTGACTAACTGACAGATCGACTGACCCACCCTCCTCCTTCCCTAAACCCAACAAAAAGTGTTTTCATTCCAGAAACAGAAAAACCCTTGAATGATTTTTACCACGTTTTCAGATTTTACCACATTCTCACCCTGTTATTTACTTTATTTTTAATTTTTTTTTGGCTTTTGTTTTTGTCTTACCTGCTTTCTGGAACTGTTCTTCGCCAGACTCCAACCCCATCGTCGTGGTCAACTTCTCTCTGAGTCTCAAGTCCACTGACGTACATGGCAAGCTGCTGGGCAAACTGGTAACAGAGAAAATGTTACATCATCATCATTTACTCATCCTCCACCTATTCCAAACCTGTTTAAGTTTCGTTATTCTGTTTAATAAAAAAGGATTAAAACGTGTACTGAAGATTGTTTGGAAAAAAAAAAAAACAGCCATTGAATTCCGTTGTGTTTTTGTTCCTACGATGAATGTCAATGGCTGCTTTTTTCTAGCATTCTTCTGAATATTTTGCTTTTTGTTAAGGTTAGTAAACACAACAGAAAATAAAAAACCTCAAAATGTTTGGAAAGCATAGCGTATGATCAAATGGTGAGGACATTTTCATTTTTGAATGAACTATACATTTAAGGTTGTTAATTAATATGCTCCAAAACAATGACAAAATTCACATTTAGAAAAGAAAAGATTTAATAACTTATAGTTTCTCACTTCAAAAATATGGATCAATGATTTTCTCAACACTCTAGCGCCATATTAGATTTTTGGTCGAATCAAATGCTCTGTGAAATCTACATTTTCTCTCCTTTACATTATAAACAGAACATAGCTTTTCTCCAGTTGTTGCTTTTGTTGAATGCAGTATTTGATGACACTACTGGAAATCACTTCAGAGTTTCTAGTGAAAAAATAAAAAATAAATGGGGAAATTTACTCTTAAGGAAGAGTACACACTCCTGGTGGCTGGTCCCTTTGACCAAGTTACATCCTGCAAAAACCATAATGATGGCTACTTACAAAGTCACAAAGGGTGTGTTCACAACTGAAATTTGTTCCTGTTTTATTTGCTGTACAAAAGAATAATAAAAGGAAGGGAGAGTGAAGAGTAAGTAATTGATTACAGAATTGTCCGTTTTGGATGAACTACTACTTTAAGATGAACTTAACTAACAGAGTAATTACACATGTAGGGCTGTATTTTAGGAAACTATTCGCAAAGTCTAAATCACATGGCGCAAAAGCAAGGGCATGTCCAGATCCACTTTTGCTATTTTAGGAATGGAATAATACACTTTGTGCTCTAGTGCATGGTCTAGGGTTGTGCTTATTCTCTTAATGAGTTATGGGTGGGTTTTGAGCATAACTTGCATTAAACCAATCAGAGTCTCATCTCCCATTCCCTTTTAAGAGTTCTTTACTAGCAAAAAAAAAAAAAACTGTTAAACAGATCATCTGCAGCGTGAGGATAATGAACATACTCCATTCAGCCTCTTTACTTTCTCTTTCTCTTCTACTCCTTCTAGGAAACGGTGTTGTACGCACTCCACTGAAGACATCCATTAACCTACATTTTTAACTTCATTTGTTAAGCACAAAGTTGCAAAGCTATTTCTAAGTTCAGTTCTAATTTCCAGCAAACGAATAAATGAACAATAATAACAAAGTTGGAGTTATATCCAAACATACATTCTATTCTTATGCCCCACATGTTGATGCATATGTCTCCAAAGCCAGACAGGTGGACAAATCTAAACTTGTTTTTATTAAAACAAATGTAAATATGCATATAATAAATAATGCTGATAATAATATTAACATTATACAAATGCAAATTGTAATGAATATGCATACAACAATGCGCCTAAACACACCTCCTTTATAGACCAGAGCACCCACGAGTCCACAAAGTGGTGATAATAGATTTGCTATTTAAAAAATGTGGTGCAAAACGTGAAATTTAGGGTCGCACTGGTCTGAAAATAGCAACAAATTGCACCAAACTGGTCTTGCACCTTATTGCGCCTTATTGTGTATGATAGGGCCTGTAGTTTTAACTAAACCAAACCAGCAAAATGTGCATGTGGCGAGGGGGCGTGGCCGAGAGCCGTAGGAACGGAGTGAGGCCACCGCGTAAGTGGATACACCTGCGGTGCGCACCTGCTTCAGATCCCACGGAAGGAGCTCTGGACGATAAAAGGAGGAATGATGGCAGAGGAAGCCGAGAGAGGACCGGGCCCGGACATATTTTACTTTTGCTTTCAGTTTGACGGCATTCTCCGTGAGGTGTTGCCGTCTGTTTGTTTTGGTTTAGACGGCAGTCTCTGTGAGGAGCTGCCGTCATTGTTATTAATAAATATTTTAAACCTGCGTCGGTTCTCCGCCTCCTTCTTCCCGGCGGCCAAAGGGCCGTAAACTTCATTACAGTGCATAACAAAGTCAACTTAAATGACTGTCCTTAAAGGAGACCATCAGTAGTCAAAACAAGTCTTTTTTCTTCTGCAACTACAACTTGAATTGTTGACTTTGACTGACCAAATGTCTACCTTAGACTTTTGTCTTTCAGTTCACTTTTCTGCCAGTATCCTTCTCGTCTGTTCTCCAAACTTCTCCAGGATCTTTTCCACCTGACTAACTCAAGCAGAATCTGCCTTATTAACTGAATCTGAATGAGCTCGGAATGCACTGCATCTGCAGAAATTAATTATGCACTTTACGATTTTAATAATATGCAATGAAAAGAACAGAAGGAAGGATGAGAGGGGGAAAAAAAAACAGGTTCTGTCTTTTATCATGAAACCACTTCCAAATATAGAACTCCTGTGTGAAGAAGCTTCCCTTTTGCTTTGAGGTAGAGAGGTTTTTTTTTTTTGACTTAAGGAAAGAAGCGGGAAGGACAAGAGGAAAGGAATTGAATTAAAAAGGGATGAGCGAGCCCCTCCAACCACCGGTTCGGATTGATAATTAGCAGTAGCCACCTCAGCATTTTTTTAATGATCCATTTCTGAAGAACGCGATAGGAAGTTCCTCGCCTCTCAAACTCATTGTGTTCCGGGACAACACAACAACTGTCCCACCCGAGCATGCACAGCATATGTGCGAAGAAGCAACGGTGTGTGCGCGCATATGCACATTAACTTGCGAGTGTGTCTTCCTTCTTAAACAGCCCGCTAATCACACAAATTATTGCATCTAATTACCGCACAGGCTCTAATTAATTCCTCCAGTATCACATCATTTAGTACGCATTCACACCACAGCACCTGTTTTCGGCAAATCCACACCGTTAATTTGCTTATAAAACAAACAGCATTAGCATAAAATGTTTAATAATGGGTTTAACCACTTGGCCGTTCCCCGTGTCTCGGTCAGCCGATAGCAAGGCCGCCGAACCGCTCGCCCCATTGTTCTGGCTCCTACCCCATCGCACTCCAGTACATATTAATAAAACGAGATCACTCACCACTAATTAATACAAGCATGCGCTGCTAATTACTGCGCTGTACAACAAGCCGCTTGATGAACCCCCTTTAGAAAGAAGGAGAGGAGGAAAGAGACGAGCACAGCGAGACTAGAGCTTCGTGAGAATGGAAAGAGCAAAATGGGTCACTGATGTGGAGAGAAAGATCAAGGTGATAAATGGATAATCATGATGGACTGATCAAATGTGCTGCTGAGATATAGTATAGATTTTTTTTGAAACTGTTAAACTTGAGAGCTGGAGATATAGGCCTGTTTATAGGCCTCTGTGTGTTTATTCATCAAAATATTGTAAAAGCAGAGATTTAAAAATATATAGGAACATTTCAGATGCAAAAACCTCTATATGCCATCTGTAAATGTTCTCCTAAAAATGACAATTTTTTGTCAGCCTCTTATGTTTATGTTCATTTATTTCACTGTAAAGGCAATTGAGAAAAATCAAAATTTTAGAAGAAAATATGGCTTTTAGAGTTTTTTTTTTTCATCTAAACTCTCTGTGTGTGTGTGTGTGTGTGTATATATATATACATATATATATATATATATATATATATATATATATATATATATATATATATATATATATATATATATATATACATATATATATACATATATATATATATATATATATATATATATATATATATATATATATATATACATATATATATATATATATATATATATATATATATATATATATATATATATATATATATATATATATATATACATATATATATATATATATATATATATATATATATATATATATATATATATATATATATATATATATA
>NC_141027.1:48425000-48532500 GCF_052040795.2 Danio rerio
TACTTTGTCTGAAGTAATTAGTCTACCAAAATGTGTATATTCCATACAAACAATGAAGCTCTTGAAGCTCTCATAAAGTATAAAGATCAGTTCTTGTCATGTGACTCATGGTTTTAACTAAGTGCACCTGGAAAATGCAACTGCATGCAATATGCACTTCTAATATACATCCAAACGCTGAATGCCTCCATTGGAAATAACGAAGTTGCGTGCACAAAAGACGCAATATATGAACGGCCCCATGAGCAGCTACTCGCTTCTATTCGAAAGATACCTTCACTTCACTTAAATGAGTATTGTCCCAGAATGCTTTTTGTTCAGCTATTTAAATTTGCATGCTTATTAACTGATGTTGAAGTGAAAAACACTGTTTTGGGAAAAAAAGCATTTTTTCTTCTAAAAACTAAATTGCAAGGTAATTAATACAATTACACTGACTTTAGTAGCTGTAATTAAATTACGCATTACACTCAACTCTAAAAATAGGACTCTAGCACAGTGTACAAATAAAGAGAGAACACACACAAAAAAACTCACTTTCACAAAAGTAAAAAAAAGAAATTCTAATAAATACATAAATAAGTTTTGAATATAAAAAGAAAATGTTTGCAGCTTGTTTTTATTAATGAATTACAGATAGTTGCTTGAACGACGTTTCTGCAGTACAGTGCAAAGTCTGTCTCCCAGGAGGAATTGGAGGGTCTAAGTGTTTTGAATTAAATGCATCTGCTTTTATCCTACAATCTTTGTGAGTTATGAATCATTCCTTCCGGCATTTGAACTACTGTATTACCTTTTGGGCGTACTAGCCCATCTTTTAAAGTGCAGATAAATGAATGAATGAACAGTGTTTTTAAAGAACGAATGAATGAACAAACGAAAAGTGTTATAAACTAATGAATAAACAAAAAGTGTTTTTAATGAATAAATGAACAGTGTTTTAATGATTGAATAGTGTTTTGAATGAAAGAATGAATGAATGAATGAATGAATGAATGAACCGTGTTTGAATTAATTGATGAACAGTGTTTTAATGAATGAATGAAAGAATGAATGAATGAACCGTGTTTGAATGAATGAATGAGCAGTTTTGAATGAATGAATGAATGAACAGTGCTTTGAAAATGAATGAATGATTAAATTAATTAATAGTATTTTATTGATTGAACGAACAGTGTTTTGATTGCATTAATGAACAGAGTTTTAAATGAATGAATGAGCAGTGTTTTCATGAATGAACAGTGTTTTATCGAATGAACGAACAGTGTTTTGAATGAATGAATGAGCAGTGTTTTAATAAATGAACGAACAGTGTTTTGCTTTAATGAATGAAATGTGTTTGAATTAATGAATGAACAGCGTTTTTTATTGAATGAAGGAACAGTGATTTTTTTAATGAATGAATTAACAGTGATTTTTAAATGGATGAACAGTGTTTTGAATGAATGAGTAGTGTTTTGAATGAATGAATGAGCAGTGTTTAAATAATTGAATGAACACTGTTTTGAAATAATGAATAAAATGTGTTTTAAATGAATGAATGAACACCTTTTTTAATAAATTAATGTACAGTGTTTGTTTAATAAATGAACAATGTTTTGAATGAATGAATGAATGAGTAGTGTTTTTAATGAATGAACGAACAGTGTTTGGCATGAATGAATGAATGAACAATGTTTTTAATAAATTCATGAATGAACAAAGTGTTTTGAATGAATGAGTGATGTTCTGAATGAATGAATGAACGAACAAATGAATGAACAACTGAACAAATGAATGAACAAATGAACAAACGAACAAACATACAAACAAATGAATGAACAAACTAACAGGGTTTTGAATGAATGAATGAATGAATGAATGAATGAATGAATGAATGATTGAATGAATGAATGAATGAATGAATGAATGAATGAATGAATGAATGAATGATTTAAAAACAGTGATAACCGAACCTTGACACCATGACGCACTACAAAACTATAAGTATTTTTCAAAACTCCTCTCATGGTTATATTAATGAACATAATTTCACTGATTAGACTAGTTTTACATTATGGCATAATGCATGTGTTCTATTGACAGAAATGGGGCCAAGGAATGGATACTGTAAACAAGTAAAGCACTGAAAGCTTAGAAAGTGAAGTGCTGTTAAGGACAAGCTACGCAAAGTAACAGAAATGGAATGTTTGAGAGAAGAAAGCAAGATGAATAAGAAACCAAATAAATGTTGTGGTCTGGATGCACATTGATGGTACGAAGAATGAAAGAGTAGGCGTATTAATCCGTATCTCTTTGGTTCTGTTGAGATTCATCTCTGTTTTATAATTGAAGCGCCCTTGAATCAATTCCATCCCGCTGAATCTGCGGAGACGTCTGGAATAAGCCTAGATAATTCAGCCATGCTCCACCACCCACACACCTTCTTCATCCTCACACGTGTGTATGAGTGTGCAAAATCGCAAAAATAAAGCAAGCACTGCCTTCGCTTCATCATTAGTTTGCTCAGCTTAAGATGTTAGATGAGATTCTGGGAAAACAAATATAGTAAATAAATCCGTTTAAAACACATGGCAACAATTCCCTATACGGTGCACTGGCTTCTCCTTTGATGGTCACTTCTGACACCTAATTAATAACAAGGGAGCCGGTCTTCTCTGTGATGGTCTCTTTCATCCTGCTGCAAGCTAAAACATGGCCCAAACTCCAGGTTTTTCAATCACCAAGGTAAAAACTTGAAATCCCATAAGGTCAGAAGTGTAAACTTCAAGCGGCGTAGCCCTAGTGAATCCATCTAGCAGACTTCCAGAGACCTGGCAATAAAACACAGAGGCTGTAGGCCTACAAATAAGAAAACTTCTTAGTGGAAATCTACAGTAACTGATGTTCACAACTGTCCTGAACCAGTAATGGAGGAAGTACACAAATCAGAAACTTTAGGAAAAGTAAAAAATCTCTTAATAAAATGTTGTTTTGTAAAAAAGTTGTTTAATGGAGCCTCACTCTTAACAAATGATTTGAATTAGGGCATTCTTTACTAGAGTCTCACTCTGAACAGTTCATTTAAATCAAGGTGTTGTTAACTAAAGACTCACTTTGTACCGATTATTTCAATAAGCAAGTGTTTTACTGAAGACTCAGTCTAAATGTATAATTTGAATCATTGAGCTTTTTATTTATTTATCTATTTTTTTACTGAAGACTCACTCTGAAGTGATCATCTGAATCAGTGAGTTGTTTACTGGAGAATCACTCTGAATATGTTATTTGAATCATGTTTTTTTTTTTTCTTACTCTGTAAAACCCAACATTCAACTTTATCAAATTAAATGAATGTAGTTAACTCAAAATTGACTTATTGAGTTAATTCTACTCATTTGTAAAGCGTTGTGAAATCATTGTTGAAGGTAATGAGTTAATTAAATACCTCATTACTTTATCTTAAATGGAGTAAGTACAGTACTCATATAGATTCCTTTTTTATCTCAAATGGCTTGTTGCAATTAGTTTTCCTCAAATGGTTTGAGTTGCCTAAACTTTTTGGGCTCTATTTTGGCAATCCATGAGTAAAGTACAAAGTGCAGGGCGCAAAAGCAATAAGGGCATGTCGGAATCCACTTTTGCTATTTTAAGGATGGAAAAATCCACTTTGTTTACAGAGATGGGTTGCGGCTGGAAGGGCATCCGCTGCGTAAAAACTTGCTGGATAAGTTGCTGGTTCATTCCGCTGTGGCGACCCCGGATTAATAAAGGAACTAAGCCGACAAGAAAATGAATGAATGAATGAAAAATCCGCTTTGCATTGTGGCACATGGTCTAAAAGGGTTGACCTTATTTTCTTAATTTGCTATAAGTGTGTTTTGAGAATAAACCAATCAGAGTCTCATCTCCCATTCCCTTTAGGATTCAGCTGCGTTGCCCCATAGCGCATTTGCTATTTACATGACAGACTTTGTAAGTGGAAAAACTGAAAGTTTCACAAGCAAGAAAACAGTTAAACAGAGCATCTACAGCTTGGGAATGAATTGTTTTTAATAAAACAAATATAAATATGCAAATAATAAATTATACTGCTGATAATAATGACATAATATAAAAGCAAAGTGTTATGAATAAACTGAAAAGCCTCTGCATTTCGTGACTGTGTTCCTTTAAGGTAAAAAATCACTGCTTAGGCTACACGGTAGAATTTTAATAAGAGCATTATCTTAATCATATTAAAATCTGAATATTGGTGTCTTATGTATATGTACTCAGAAAGTCTCAGGTGAAGTTGCATGCTGTCAAAGACAGGGCATTACTCTGTCTTTCAGCATGAGCCCTCCAAGTTTAGCGTGTTTCCTCATTAAACGCAACGAAAGTGTATGCTTCGCACTGTTGTGTCAGAATCCTTGTGAAATACAGTAATACTTTAGAACGCTTAGTTTAAGCAAATTTAATGAACGCAATCATGCGTGTTGAATCTTACGAGAGTCGCTCCAGCGTGTTGTGTGTTTGTCTGTCTGTGTATGTGTCTGTGTCAGGCCCGTTGAGGATGAATGTAAAGGAGGATTAAGCAAAATTGTTTCTACTTTATAATTAATGTTCTCAACTCACAGCAAAAAAACTTTACAATGAGTGCAACTGTTTGTATTCAATAGTTTATTATTATAATTTTCCAATTTCCATATTTGTAATACTTGTATTTTGGCATTTTTTTGCAGTCTATTTAGAATCCAACATGGAAATCAATGATTTTTTTATTGGCATTGATTTTGAAATTTAAATATCATTAACATGCCTGTGTTTTAATTTCAGTAATAAAAATGGCTGTCAAGCCAGGATCTTGATGTTTTATTGTGGGTATGTTGTTTACATGAAGAAATCTGTGTTACAAGTTAAACAAAAATTCTAATAAACAATTATACTTTAAATTTAAATAGTTTTTGTCTTGCGTTTACATTAATTTTACATTTGAATTGCCAAAATTACAAGTTTCAGTATTTTAAATGTGATTAATCGCGATTAATCGTGATTATTTTTTTTAAAAAGGTGCAATGAATTACTTATTTTTTTATCGATTGACAGCACTAATATATATATAATATATATAATATTAAATTATATTTTATATCCTTAATATTTTAATTATTTTTCATATGTAAATATATTTGCGTATTGCTGTAAATCCTGTCTGTATTAAGCAATGTGTAAGCGAGGCGCACAAATAACGCGCTGTGCAATGGACTTTAGACCGGCTTCATTCTGGTCTATTTAACAATCTATCATAGTTTCTCAAAATAGCAACGCAGCAGCAATGCGCCTCAACATGCCTTTTTTGTTTTTTTTTTAGACCAGAATGCCTATATTCTTGCACCAAGCTAAAACAAGAAAACATCAATTATGTCGTGCCTTGGGCCGCATTGTGCCGGGTGTATGATAGGGCCCATAGGGCCCATATATATATATATATATATATATATAAATTTTATTAAAGATAATGTATCATTTAGAATTTTCTTTAGACCTGTAATGTACTACAGAATCTGACAGATTGATTAGCTGTGGCCTAAGTCATCTGAAACAATGTCATACAGTGTTATGCCTGGATTTCATAAGTAGCCTAGCATTTACTGACACAGACTATATATATATATATATATATATATATATATATATATATATATATATTTGAAAGTAATTTGTTTGTAATCAGTTCCACCCCCCCCCCTCCATGTTTAAAGAACAATGTTTTTTAAAAGACTAAACACTTTATTTATATAGTATTGAGCCAAGCACATGGGGTAAGAACATAAATGAAGGTAATGAAGTATTACACGTTTCTCCCAAAGAAAAGCCCATCTAAGCGAAATGCTAGCAGGCATCAGTAGTTCTGCTCATGCCTCTTTGTCCTTTTTCGGTTACCCCGGTTGGCGTGATGACGTGCAAACAAAATGGCCACACCCACTTCTAACTTCATTTATGCTCTTCAGAAACATATGGGTAATGTCATGGATACTACGACTATCTATATTTCTTTACAGTCTATGCTGGGGACTTACTCTGAATGTATTTTTTGAATCAGTGAGTTGCTACTGGAAACTCACTCTGAATGTATAATTTAAATTAGCCAGTTCTTTTACTGGAGATTCACTCTCAAGTTCCACTGAATTTTAAATACATTTTTTATATGTTACTAGCAATGTGTTAGTCTTCAGGAAAGCTATAATCTACTATGCTCAAAAGCAGTACAAAAAAAAACAATTCAGAAGATATGAACATCCAACACTTGCAGTTTTTAACTTCTGCCTAAATGAGTCAATAAATGTTTTGACATCATCTTCTACTTCAGTTTCTCAGGCATGTCCTCATAAACCACTGTAATGAAGTACAGCTGGAATATACCCATCTCGTCATAACAAACTGTCCCTGTAAATCACCAAAACCAGTAGTACACACACACACACACACACACACACACACACACACACATACACACACACACACACACACAAACAAAGTAAATAAAAAGCATTAAAAAAAACAGAAATATCTGTTTTTGCTGAGCAGAGGCATAAATGATTAATTTTTTTTTGTGGTTTGGAGAAATTGGAGGTCTTTCCACAGAGCAAAAAAAATGCTGCTTTGACTTCCTCGCGTTGGCTCAAAAACTAAAGCGATGTCTTGCTTCTAAGCTGATGCTAATTTACTTCACACCCTGCCAAGGGAAACTCAAACAAAATGCTCCACAGACCTGAAGAGAAGTTTTTAAGTACTAAACATCGGCCCACGGCCAAGCATCTCCTCACCTCGCTGTATAGCCTGGGGAGATTAAGACCCTCTAAATGTCTCCAGTGTTGCACTCCAACCATATTTGCTGGAGACTTCAGAAAGCAAGTAGAGCCATAATGATTCAGCACATATTTCAAACACTTAATTAAAACAGTCTTCAGCTGATCAAGCAGCAGCCCAGGTTGCCCTGCTAATAATATCTCATGAGAGCAAAAAAGAGAGCCGATGAATTGGAGAGAAATGTAAACAGACACCAAATATATAGAGTGAACATGCAGGGGAATAAGTGAAGACCGATGTTCTGTTCCAAAACCTGCAAAGCTAGAGAAACAGCACTGAAAGGTGTCATAGGCGAGCTTCACATGCAAAGGTTGTTCAAAAGAAAGCCAATTATTCTGCCTCCTTAGGCGTGCTGTTTTATCGAAGCAGAATTGAACATGATGGTAACACTTCATAACACTTTATAGCATACTAGTCATTCAATAGTATCTAAATAAAGTATCAAACGAGTCGCATTTATTCATGTGTGAAAACTTACCTCAAAGTGTTAATTAATGCATTAACTTACAAATATACTAACATGCTGTAAAAGTGGTTGTTATTGATACTGAATTGAAATGAATTACTGTGATCATTGTGATCTTGTATTTGTGTGGTGTAGTTCTTAAACATTCCTACTTGTGGACACTCTAAAATTTACAATACTGACATGCTGACAGCATCTAAACCTACAATATAAATGCATTGACAACTATAATAGAAACACAATAATACCTAATATATATATATATATATATATATATATATATATATATATATATATATATATATATATATATATATATATATATATATATATATATATAAACAATGTTTGTGTTCATAGATGTCACTGTTCTAGCTTGTTTTGGAGATGTCATACCGCATACCCTATTTTAAATTATATGATGTTTATTGTAAATTAAAAAAAAAAATACTGAAAACATATGAACAGTTTTGTTGCAAAATGAGATATATCCACTTTGAAAAATGTTGGTTATTTGACATTATTATTTAAGACATCAACAGTCAAGTTCATTCACAATTTTTGTAAATTAAACTATTACTTAAGCTCAGTGAAGGCCAGGAACACAATATTTTCAAATCCAGAATATTCTTTATTTACTTTTATGTCTATAAATGATTTATAAATAAGCCAAAAACCACACCAAAATGCAACATATTAATTTTAACATTGTCAAACATCTTAAATTGGTTTTAAACTATACATCATAAATATAGGGAATAATATATACAAAGACTGATTAATAATAAGAAAAATCTGAATTATATTAGGCCAGAATGTACACAACAAAACATAACATGCAAAACGCTATATCCACCTTAGGCTATATTCTACTACAGTAATACCATTAAGAAAAGCTAGTGGATCAATGTTTTGTTTGATAAGCAAGATTAAGTTAGTTAGATATATGACTTGTAGCGTGTTACAGAAAGAGTGGATGCGGCTCCTTCACACCACTAATGAAAAACAAACCTGTATGTTCAGAGCAGGCGGAGCCGTGGTGTTACAGAGTTTGCGACACAAGCTGACCTCGCTCTGTCATATTTAATGAATTATTTCACTGTAATAATAATAATAATAATAATAATAATAATAATAATAATAATAATATTTATAACAACCTGAGCCCTTCATGTTCCATTAAAATAATTGAATTAACGTGAGGTTTTAGGCTATAAATAATAGGTGCAACTGCATAAATAAATTTTCAGATAAGCTACTCAGCTACATGTATGAAATTATTTAAAAATAAACTTAAAAAGGACACTTAGAAATGTCGCCATCCAGACAGGTATATTGTGATGGGGAGGAGCGCCTTCCTCTTGACATCAGCAGAGACTCGTTTCCTGCTGCATTTGCGTATTATTGACAGACGCAGAAGTATTTTTTCTGGTCCAATTTTGTAGCGTTTTTATACATTTTTGTGAAGTTGAACGCTTTATCTTCTATCGCTAAATCAATAAGCAAACTCGGAGCACATCACCGGTGTCAACTCTCTTCCCAGGGGATGCTGAGCTTGCGCAGCATCCTGAACGTTCTATAACTGTTATATCACACTTTGTAAAGAAATTGGTCTGGCGGATTTCACGTTTTTTGAAAAAAAAAAAATAAATAACATAAAAAACAAAACATTGTGTAGTAGGCCTAAAATGTGCATTCTTAAATGTTAATAATGGCAGAAATTCACACATAGGTTAAGGTACATTTGAACAGTGATTTCCAATAATAAAATCCAAATGTCAAAAAATGGCGTTTATCGCGTTTTGCAACCAAACTCTTCATATATACATTTAGATTTGATTTAATTAGTTATATGTAAAACAATAGATAACAACCACAACCAACCAACCATTACTATATGCCTGAATAATAACATTTATAAATGTTAATTTTAATCATTTACCAACTACTCCTAAATGTAAATATTTTGTAAATAATGCACAACTTGATCTAGTAGTTAAAAACATCAATACCAACGTATGAACATATTTTGCACATTACAAATGTGTTTATATGTTAAGAATACAGCTTTTGTAGCTCTATTTACTTAATAAACTGCTTACTAATGTCTTATAATGCATACTTAATGCTTAACAAATTATAAATTAACTATTTGCTGATGCCTAATAAATAATTTATAGTGTGTAGTGATTATAAAGTTATAGTGAACAATATACTGAATACTGTAACTCACAGATGTTTTTGAACAGAGCTAATGAAAGATAGTTAAAGGTGAAGATGTCAGTTTATGTAAAAAAAAAAAAAAAAAAAAAGCACAGACACATTCCATTGATGTGTTTACAGGAGACTAATTAGTAACAAACACAGTACCTTTTCGAACACAGGTTTGTTGTTGTTCACATCGTCAACTCCGACAATGACCTGGGCCACGGCTGAAAGTGACTGCGGCCCACCGGAGGCGTTGTCATCTGTTGCGGTGACGTTCAGCATGTACTTTAATCCCTGTAGTCTGGGAGAAGGGCTGGAGCGCAGACGGATCAATCCTGTGTGGGGAGACAGTCACACATTTATAGCAACATTTAATTGGCCATTACACTCATCTAAATCCCACTCAAACTGCAGTCAACCTCAGTGCCTCCACAGCTGAATTAGCAACTGATTTTCTCGTTAGTTCAGCATGCCATTAATAAAATCTCATCTGATAAAACATCTTTATTAGGGAGTCTGATAAACCAGATCTGAGCCGCGATTTGCATGCTGTTATGACACAGAACTTGTATAAATAGCATACAGGCAAACGTTAAGCAGATTTATTTATTTTTAATCTTCAAATGATAAATGTACAATGCAGTTTTTTTTGGGAATGTGTAATAAGCAGCACTATCACCCAGAAATCGAGACTCATCAGACCAGGCAACGTTGTTTCAATCTTTTATTGTCCAATTTTGGTGAGCCTGTGCAACTTTTAGCCTTAGTTTTCTATTCTTAGCTGATAAGAGTGCTACCTGGTGTGGTCTTCTGCTACTGTAGCCCATCTGCCTCAAGGTTTGACGTGTTGTGCATTCAGAGATACTCTTTTATATACCTCGTTTATAAGGAGTGTTTTTTTTTTTGAGTTAATGTTGCCTTTCCATCAGCTGGAAACAGTCTGGCCATTCTCCTCTGACCTCTGGCATCAACAAAGCATTTGCGACCACACAACTGTCGGTCACTGGATATTTTCTCTTTTCAGACCATTTTTGTACATCCTAAAGATGGTTGTATATGAAAATCCCAGTAGATTAGCAGTTTCTGAAATACTCCTACCAGCTTGTCTGGAACCAACAACCATGCCACATTCAAAATCACTTAAATCACCTTTCTTCTCTATTCTGATACTCGTTTGAATAGCAGATCCTCTTGACCATGTTTACATGCCTAAATGCACTGTGTTGCTGCCATGTGATTGGCTAATTAGAATTTTGCAAGCAGTTGGACAGGTGTACCTAATAAAGTGGCCGGTTAGTGTATAATTCCCATTTAATTGTATTATATATATATGTGTGTGTGTGTGTGTGTGTGTGTGTGTGTGTGTGTGTGTGTGTGTGTGTGTGTGTGTGTGTGTGTGTGTGTGTGTGTGTGTGTATATATTAAATTAAAATTAATTTAAATGATTTTATAGCCAAGTAAAATATTATTTTGTTTTCCATTTAAGTTAATAAAATAATAATCCAAAATAAGTAAGTATGTATGCACTCTAAGGTAAAATAATCTAAAGTAAGTATAAGAAAAAAATAGTTTTGTTTTCAGTTTGAAATAACCCCAATGGTTGATTATTTAGCTGTTTTTTTTTTCAGAAAAAACAAACAAACTCATAGTTCAGATTTTTCTGAAAACAAAAAACATATTATTAATCGTCTAGAACGGGGGTTCCCAAACTTTTCAGCCCGTGACCCTAAAATAACAATGCCAGTGATTAGCGACCCCCACAATCCTCAAAAATGGTTATAAATATGCAAATGTTGCACACACAATAGGCCTATATAAACATAAACATATTGACAACACAAAAAAGTCCAACAGTTTAACAATCATAGGCTATAATTTATATAATAATAATAATAATAATAATAATAATAATAATAATTCGTTACATTTATATAGCGCTTTTCTGGGCACTCAAAGCGCTTTACACAATGGGGGGGGAATCTCCTCATCCACCACCAGTGTGCAGCATTGCCATTTTGCCATTTTGCGCCAGACCGCATACCACACACCAGCTGATTGGTGGAGAGGAGACAGAGTGATGATATGCCAATCATGATATGGGGAGGGTTAGGAGGCCATGATGGACAGAGGCCAGTGGGCAGATTTGGCCAGGATGCCGGGGTTAAACCCCTACTCTTTTTCGAAGGACATCCTGGGATTTTTAACGACCACAGAGAGTCGGGACCTCGGTTTAACGTCTCATCCGAACGACGGCACTCACTGAGCAGTATAGAGTCCCCGTCACTATACTGGGGCATTAGGACCCACACAGACCGCAGGTTGGGCGCCCCCTGCTGGCCTCACTAACACCACTTCCGGCAGCAACCTAGCTTTCCCAAGTGGTCTCCCATCCAGGTACTGACCGGGCGCAGCCCTGCTTAGCTTCAGTGGGCGACCATGTGAGAGTTGCAGAGAGCTAGCTGCCGGTATAGTCATTTATTCATTTAATATTAACCTCATTTAATGAGACCAGTGGGTTAATGTTTTTAACACATATCTACTGTATTCTTGGTTTAATTTTGGAGACCGCTAATCTGAAGACATGTTCTTGATTTAAAATATTGACATATTTGGGTGAAAAAAACTAAAAACTTTAGACAAACACTTTATTTTTCACATTGCTGAGAGATTTTACAAGACATGACTCTTGGTTAATGAAATAATACATTTAATTGTGGCTTTTTAATCACACAGGTATTTATTTAGCTAGTGTGAGTATATATCTCTGGATTTTAAGCTTATTTTTCACAATAGAAATAAAAGTTTATTCAGCATAGTGAAGACTTTCCATCATTGGCATACAGTACACTTAAAAAGATGGCCTTTAGTCTCTTTCCATGCTGTATACACAGTTATGCTTTGTTTTGCTAACCTTGGAGGCCTGCCTTCAAGCAGTGTTATTGACAAACTTAATGTAAAGCAGAAATGTGAAAAAAGTAGAACAAACTATGACAAGATGTTAACTTGGAGAAAATGAGTCATACGTTTTCAGCTCTTATCTCTCAATTCTTGATTGTACAGTATTTAGTGAATCTGACTACTGAAAACAAAAACTGAAGTTACACAATTCAAACTTAGAATTAGAAAAGTTGTGACGTTGAAAAGTCACAGTCTTAGTAACAGCTTTCGATGATTTTACACAGCAGTTGTTTGCAATGAATGAATCTTTAACAAAGTCAAATGAATCGTTTTGAAGCTCTTTCAGAATTGTAGATTTTTAATGTATATCATTAGAAAATGAAAGTGTTTTTGACCTTGGATGCACGTAAACCCATTACAGGAGACCTCCAAAACAAAACGGGAAATGTCTAAAACTGCATAATTGAGGCACTTTAACATATTTTAAAAAGTTTTTTTTTTTTTTTTTTTTTCTGTGATGGTAAAGCTGAATTATCTGCATCATTACACCAGTTGCCAGTGTCACATGATCCTTTGGAAATCATACTAATATTCTTATATGCTGCTCAAAAAAGCCTTTAATTATAATCAGTGCTGGAAAAAAAAAAAAAAAACGGTTTACATTACGGAGTTCATTAAAACAGTTTGGATCACAATGAATACATATTGTGTGGACTTAAGAATCTAAAATCTCTGTGCTTCTTTAATAAAGGTGCAGTAGGTGATTGCCTTGACCAGTGTTGGGAAAAGTTACTTTTGAAAGTAGTGCATTAAAATACTGGGTTACTCCCTCAAAAAAGTAACTAATTGCGTTACTTGGATACTTTTTTTATGGAAAGTAATGCGTTATAATACTTTTAAGTTACTTTACCTTACCTGGCTGAGGTTTGATCTCTATCAGAACTCGCAGGTGTTTTTTTTTTTTACCTTTTTTATTGAGAAGCTCGGCATTTAACAGCCACCTGTATAACCTACACTTTCAATTTCCTTAAACAAAATATTTTGAAACATTTCTGAATGCATTTGCTACTTTTGAATGTTTTGTGTTATTTAAAATGTTTAATAACAAAATTAACAGTAAGATGATAAAAAGAAAAAATTCCCAAAATTAAAATAAATTTTTTAGCTTTATACATTGAATACATTTCTTCATGTGGCCTTAACAAGTGTTCACTTCATTCATTCATTTCCTTTTCGGCTTAGTCCCTTTATTACTCCAGGGATGAACAGTGGAATGAAACACACGTTTTACGCACTGGATGCCCTTCCAGCTGCAACCCATCTCTGGGAAATATCCATACACACTCATTCACAGTCATATACTATGACCAATTTAGCCTCATATACTATGAACAATTCACTGTATCACGGCTTTGGATTATCGGGAAACCGGAGCACTTTGAATGATTTGACTATGACTATGAGTTTAAAATAACGAAAATCCATTGTAAAAATGTAAGTCCCCTGTCTGCCATTGTTTTTGACTGTCTTTAGTGTTAATAGGCAATTCTCAAATTAATCGTTTGTTTTAAACGGATCTTCTAAGTAAATCAGTGAAACCAGTTCATTAAATTGAACAAAGTTGTCATAAAACAGGTTTGCATCTTCAGTACTAACATACCGGGAACCCCCTCTGACTCGGAATAAACCAATATCCTTTATTATGCTGTTACCAGAACAGTACACTGACTCATCTGCTGAGAAAAAGGAGACCTGATGATGATGAGTACAAGTCGACTGTCTGTTCCCTCGCAGCGCACACTCTCTCATTGATTGTGTGACTCAACCTCACTAAGGTAATTTTATTCCGCAATATGTTTTTTTTAAAAAAGGTAAAAAGTAATTTGTTACATTTTTTTTTTAAAGTAACTCAAATAATATTACTTATTTTTAAAAGTGATGCATTATATTTCTCTTTACTTTGGAAAAGTAATATTATTACTTGTTACTTATTACACGTTACCCCAACACTTGTTTGTAATTTGTGTTATTCTGGTTGAAAGTCTCTTCACATCCTGATGGCAATCATTAAATTGTTGGTCTAAATGTATTTGCTGTATATGTGTTTTAATATTTTGTGGAAGGTATTGGGCAAAGAAAAGTTTGTCCAATCAAAATGTTTGTTCTAAACATTACGATCTAACTGCCTGTCAACATATGAAATAACATACCTCTGTGGATCCTCTTTACCCTGCTGAAAAATCCAGCTTAAACCAGCCTAGGCTAGTTGGTTGGTTTTAGCTGGTTGACAAGCCTGGTTTTAGAGGGGTTTTGGCCACTTCTAGGCTGGTTTCCAGCCCTTTCCAGCTGGAAATCTTAGCTGGTCTTAGCTGATCAGGCTGGGAGATAACCAGCTAAAACCAGCTTGACCAGCCTAGCCAAGCTGGGAGTCCAGCCAAAACCAGCTTTATCCAAAAACCCTCTAAAGCCAAGCTCGGAGTCCAGCCAAAACCGGCTTTATCCTAAAACCCTCTAAAACCAGGCTGGTCAACCAGCTAAAACCAGCCAACCAGCCTAGGCTGGTTTAAGCTGAATTTTTCAGCAGGGTACACAGAAAGAATAATGCAATTAACACAGACACGGTCCAGACAGAGAATGTCAGACAAACATCCACAACCTAACTTCTTTTTTAAAGTATGTTATTGTAATTACTAACTGCACTAGAACATTTTCTCTCTAGAGCATGTTATGTGGTGTTTTGTAGTAATACTGTGGTTGGTGAGGGATGTAGGCTAAGGGCATCACGGTGGCTAAGTAGTTAGCACTTTCGCCTCACAGCAAGAAGGTAGCTGGTTTGTGTCCTGACTGAGCAAGCTGGCATTTCAGTGTGGAGTTTGCATGTTCTCACCATGTTAGCATGAATTTCCTCCAGGTGTTCTGGTCTCCCCCACAGTCCAAAGGCATAAGGTATAGGTGAACTGAATAAAACTAATTGGAACTTGAAAATGTTTGTGTGTGCATGTAAGAGTGTATGGGTGTTTAGGTTGCAGCTGAAGGGGCATCCACTGTGTAAAATATATACAGGATAAGTTGGCGGTTCATTTTTATGTGGCGACCCTTGATGAACAAAGCAACTAAGCAAAAGGAAAATGAATGAATGGGATCTAGGCTTCCATTGCTATCAGGCTAACATTAGCATTTTCCAAGATCTCACATTGCACCTGGCAATATACACTGTTAGACATTTCTGTAAATTACACAGTTATTTACTGTATTTCACCCAGTGTAATACTGCAAATTCTTTTTACGGTAAATAACTGTATTTACCGTTGCATTATGGGAATTTAGTGTGACGTCGAACAACATATACAGCGATGTACTGTATTTGTAAAAATTCGTGTATTATACTGTATTTTCCACAACTGCTTCAACGCCACCTTGCGGCGATTCGACTACTCTGCACCACATTTTGCCTGAGGACCCTGGAGCAATTCTGGAGGACAATTTATTAGTGTGCCTGAAGAACATACTGGATTTAACAAACTTTACTCTGGTAAGCTGAGGCAGTGTTTCATTTTACAGAATGTTTTGTGGACGAGAATAGAACAAAGTAAAGTATAAAGTTGGCTAATATTATTTTCTCTGGCTTGGCGTTATTTCGCCCATTTGAGAAATATATCATCTATTAAGATGTTACCTTTATTTAATTTATTACATTAACACTACTATTACTTTAAATAAGACTGTTTATGACTATTAGCCATTGTTCTCGTCATATCTTTTTATTTATATACATAGGAACCGGTGTTGCAGCGGGTTTTGGTTTAGGAGGGAACCAGAGGTATGCAGACAGTTTTGGAGGACACTTAGCACGAGACAACGGTCCGGCAGAGAGTGTTTTCCCCCAGAAGAATATGAATGAAAGACCAACAAATAATCCAGGTAAAAGCGCGTCTGTCTGTGCTGACAACACTCGACATTGATTTGAGCACCTCTATTAGCATTTGTTTGCTCGGCAACATTGACTGAAGCGATCTTAAAATTGTAATGTTAACTGTTAGCTAAACTGAGCTAAGTTTATACTGAATTGGACTCAAACTCATTTTAACGTGCAACGTTTAACTTATATTGATTTATACTATATATATTAGATGTTGTGAACTTATTTTTCTCTGGTTTAGAGTAACTTATAACGTTAGCTTGAGAAAATAACATCGCGACGCAACCTATAAGAACGTTAACGTAAATCTATAACGTTACAATATGCATAGAGGTAAAGTTGGTTTTATATTCGCACATTCGTTCATTTAGAAGACTCTATACTGTTTACCATGTTACTTTGAATATTCGATCAGAATTAGCATGCCAGTATGACTTGAAATCAACATTAACACTGTTTATTTGACCGTGAGCATGTTGTACTTTGATAGTCATTAGCTGCTAAAATGATTTCGCTATTTAGAGTTTGCAAATAATACTTTTATGAAATTAAATTATTAAGGGGGAAGTCTGAATCTGCTAATATAAAACCAACTTTACCTCTATGCATTATGCTAATAACCACCTTTTTGCTATTTATTGTTTGCTAATTATTTTTTTATCACAACTCTTGACATTTGGTTTAACATAATTGTTACCATTATATTTTTTTCTGTTTAGATATGGCACTGGCACAGCAGCAGGTTTTGTCTGAAGAAACAAACAGCATTTCAGAGGAACATCTTGATCAGCACAGCCTTATGCTTAAAAAATAAGCAAGACCAGTAAGCAACCAAGGTAAACAAATAAAAAAAAGTTGTGTGGAGGTTGTGGATTGTAGCATGGTATTCTTATCTGTATTTTTGGCTTTTTTATGGTCTCAATATAGAATACTGGGAGCCTGCCTATGCAAACTGGACCTCATACAACAGTAAGTACTGTACATCTATTTGTTTCTCAATATATTAACGTTACTTTTAATACAAAATGTGTCACATGTTTAGTTGCTAGCTAAATAAAAAAATCTTTTCCCTTTTTTATTAAACCATTTAGTAGGTTTTTTTTTCATCTTTGTTTATAATATTTTTGAGCAGATTGAGGTCTGTCATGGGTCAGACATTTCAAAATACAATAATTAGTATTGGGATACATGCATTTGTCTATGTATTAAATGTCTTTTTCCCCATTTCATGTTGCCTAAATATTTTGTAATAAATAAAATAATACAATTTTTTGTATAAATAATTGCAGAGGATGAAACAAAATGCACAGCAACAGCCAAAGTGAGCCAGAAGATAGCAGGAGAAGTAGTGAAGAGAATGACAACCATGAACAACAGTGAGTTATCCTTCTTTCACCAGCTAACTGAGAACTTGGATTAGGTAAGACACTCTCAATAGTTTTATCAGTATTCAGTCAGTTTTAGTTTATTAGGAATACATACTGTAAAACAAATAGTCTAATCTGTCCTGCAGTGAATCAACCCATCACAAATGCTACAATGTTTTTGTAAAACCTTGTTAGGGAAAAAAATAAACAGGACATTCTGGTTAGTTATCTTTTAAACATGGTAGTGAGCAGGTTATGAGCAGGAGCCAGTTGCTCAGTACCAGCTGAAAACTACCCCAACCTAGCTGCCATGCTTCAAAATAATTAACCAGTATATGATTTATTTTTTTTAAACAAGCTTCTTCTATGCTTATGTTAGTCTGTTTGTCCTTATCCAGAGTTCTTCATAATCCTGGACTGGGCCAAATCCTGACCAGATGCTGTGGTGGTCATGGAGGAGTGAATCCTAAAAGACACGTGATCAATGAGTTTCCGCATTGATCCAATGGGCCAGCCTGACCACCCACTGGTGAACTTTCAAGCCTCTGGTGCCTAGACTGCGGCCTTGCACAAGTTTGGCTAGAGGAGAACTGGTCGTGCCCAACTGAGCCTGGTATCTCTCAAGGGATTTTATTCTACACTTTCGTCAGTTGGTGAAGTTTGTTCCATGCCACTGTCGCCACTGGATCACTTGGCTACGATTGGTGGATCGGTGGATTTGCTCTTCAGTGTTTGGACTTTCAGCAGTGACATTTACTGCTTCAATTCTGAAAACTGGACTGAAGCAGCTTCAATTTACAAGAACTTCTATGTTAAGCTGCTTTGACATCATTGATCTACATTGTAAAAGTGCAATAGAAATAAAGATGAATTGCATTTGAACATGTGAATTCAGACATTGTTGAGCATTTGACACCAGAATTAGTAATATTTTAAAGTTGGGTTGTTTCTGAGTCGGCTAATAGTTACAAATATTTATTTTTCCAACAATATGCAATTCAGAAGTTTAAATTTTTATTGTACATGTATGTTCTAGTGCTTTGTGTGATTTATTTATTTTTAATGTGTTGATTTTATTGCTTAATGTAATTTTCACACATTTTCCTTAAATGCTTTAAGCATTATTAATGTTTTAAAGAATGGAATATTTTGTAATTGTGTCTGGTTTAATGTCAGTAGTACTTAGTACAATTGGTTTTTTTTTTCTCAACAATATGCAGGTCAGACACTTAAATTAGTTTTGTACATGTATGTTAATGTGCTTTGTCATTTTCAATGTTTTTTTTTCTTAAAATAAAATATTTTGAATGATTGAAATGTAATGTTTTTACACATTTTTAAGCTTGTTTTAAGCATCTCCAATGTTTTAAATAAAGAGTGTTTATTTTGTTAATATTTTGTAATTGTGTCTTTTTTAGGTCTATAGTATTAAACTAATATTAATAAAATTATATTATAAAATATTTAGGACAAAATTAAAAGGTTTACAGTAGCTAACTGTTAACTTAGGTTTTTACAGTAGTTAACCATTTTCAGACACTACGGTAACATACTGTAAACGGATTTACAGTTGTATACTGTAAATCTAAAATACAGTAACTTACTGGCAACAGTGTTGCCAGTAAGTTACTGTAAAAACCCTTTGAAATGTCTAACAGTGTATATATATATATATATATATATATATATATATATATATATATATATATATATATATATATATATATGTTGTTGTTGTTGTTGTGAATGAGTCAGGGATACTGTTGCGCTTCATACATTGTGTCTTATCGTCAAAGACAGCCGGAGTCAGCTCCTACGTGACCCTCCACCATACACCATCCAGTCGCATCTCTTTCAGGAGAGCGCATTAAACTCTGCTGCATTCATAATCTGGAGAGCTAGATGACTGCTATCTCCAGCTAGCAGCGCAGGGACATTAAAGAAACCAGCACATCAACTGACACACACTTGGCAGAAGGGAAATCGCATGTACCCTAGTTTCTTGAATTGATTCTAATGCATAACGCTAGTCCTTTTGTGGCACAACTCAGGGGAAAAAGAACATGTAATCAATTCTAATTCAATCTGAATACCCCCAGTTCCCCATACGAATGTTAGTGGGGGCCGAAATGAGTGTGTATGTGTGTATTTTGTGCCTTGAGGAGGCTTGTCACAGGTTCCAGTTTTATTCTCTAGACAGTTGTATCAACTGCAGGCTATGGAAGCCACAGGCTAATCTGTTTAGCCTCCACTAACGTTTTCCAAAATTGCCGTTTCAAACTGTGAAGATGCATTGCTACGCAACGGTAGCATTTATGGCAATAATTTTAAACACACATGCACATATAAAGTGCTTGAGCCGGGATTACAGATATTGACAAACTGGCAGCTCATGCAACAGATATTTCAGCAATAATCTGTGCCCTGATTTATCTGTGCTTGAGCTGTAACTGTCTATTATGATTAGCATGCGGTACAGTGGTGGAGTCTTGAACAGGACACAGATGGAAGAGACGGCCAGCACATATCAGTGCACATCAAACACAGAGAAGATGTTTCTCCAGGGCCGTGACAAGCAAATGTCTCCATACATGAATGTGAGGGGCAAGCCATTGGCTTTCTCTTCACGCCACTTTGCATCACCATCATTCCCGCAGTAAGCCACAACAAACCACTACCCAAAAAGGAGGACTTTTTAGTTTAGTAATAAAAAATATAAAATAAAATAAAATAAAATAAATTAAAATAAAATAAAATAAAATAAAATAAAATAAAATAAAATAAAATAAAATAAAATTAAATTAAATTAAATTAAATTAAATTAAATTAAAATAAAACTTTTAATTCTGTCATTTTCAATTCATTTTCTTGTTGGCTTAGTCCTTTTATTAATCCGGGGTCGTCACAGCGGAATGAACCACCAACTTGTCCAGCACATTTTTATGCAGATGATGCCCTTCCAGCCGCAACCCATCTCTAGGATAAAAATAAAACTTAATCAAATTAAATAAAAATAAAATCTTAAACAAATTACAATAAATTAAATATAACAAATTAAATTAACAATAAACAATAAAATAATAAATTAAAATAAAATAAAATGAAATAATGAAAAAATTAAATTAAATTAAATTAAATAAATTAAATTAAATTAAATTAAATTAAATTAAATTAAATTAAATTAAATTAAATTAATTAAAAATAATAAAAAAATAAACCATACACACTGACAGTAAATAATGCATAAATATAAACTGATGAAATTAACTACATTTACAAGATTAACCACAAATGGGTTAAAAAATAAAAGTTTTTTTTTCAAGCTTGAAAAAACTATGCTTGATTATTTTATCTGTGATTTGTTGTTTACTTTTTTCCTGCATTCGAATGTATCCTGTGTGATATTTTTCAATTGTGTGAGCTTTATACCTTCACATATCATTTCAATACAGGCTTATGACAATAAACAAATCGTTTAATCAAAACAGCTTTAACACAGCCTGACAGAACAAAAGACAAAGTCATAATGAAAGCAATGTAAAAAAAAAAACACTTTTCAAGCTCTTAAAACAGAAATAACACCTTTTTTTCCTTGAATCAAACTAGCTATCTAAATATACCAAACTCATTCCAACAGTATGAGTGTGTTCTATATATTAACATGAAGAAAGCAAAACAAAACAGTTAATGCATTCTCTTTAATAGATTGTTGGACACATCCAGAGCATCCTTAATTACACAATTTATCAGCTTTTGTGCAATGTTAACAGCCTGTCAGCCAAATATCTTTTCTGGCAGTCTTTTTATTTATTATTTTATTAGGGGGTCAAGCGCGAAGCGCTGAAACCCTATTGTTTTTGTTAAGATTTTTATTATTATTAGGGGGTCAAGCGCGAAGCGCTGAAACCCTATTGTTTTTGTTAAGATTTTTATTATTATTATTATTATTATTATTATTATTATTCTGCCGAAGTCACTATTGCCCAGACCAAACCGTAAGGCCGAGAGAGCTGAAACTTGGCCAGAAGGTAGTACCCCGGTACACTACATTCTGGCCAAAGATCAGCCAAATCAGACCATAGGTGGCGCTATGGCGCCAAAAAAACACTTTTTGGACATTTTTGGCCGCTATTCGTTCACCGTTTGTCGTAGACTCAAAAACTTTACATTTTTTGAATCCTTGGCTTAACCTGAACAAAAGTGTATATCAGAAATTTTTGCTCTACAACGCACCGTTTTCCCGCTACATCGCGATTTGTCCGAAACCTACTTTTGCGAACTAGTCCTAGGTTTTACACTCAATCTGAACCAAACCACCTCTCAAATATTCTCTGGACACTGAATATCAATAATTATCAAAAAAAAGTTGACATTTTTATTCCCACTCGAAACAGTACACAACAATGTTCAATGCTAATCGAAGCTAAATGCTAATTGGAGCTATAACTTTTGAACGAAATGAGATATCATCACCAAACTTGGCACACACATGCATAAGCTCGATTTGAGATGACACTGCAAAACCCGCAGACTTTGGCCACATAGTGGCGCTATAAAGTTAAAAAAACATAAAAATTACTCTAACCTTACAGCCATTAGTCCGATCAGCTTGAAATTTGGCATGCAGTGTCTTTGACCAAGTTGTCATAACATACTATAAGGACATTGGCATATCTCAAAAAACATGGCCGCCATTGGCCAATTAAAATTGAGCAGCCATTTAACAAGGTTAACGATGAGTGATCAAAACGAAACTCGCTGGGCATGTTCGACTCACGGTCCTAGAGGTCTGTAAGAATTTTGAAAGAAATCGGCCACTAGGGGGCGATTTTACGTATTTTTAGTGTGTAATGGGTTGTGTATCACACAACCTTTTGCACAACCACACAAAATACATATCATATGATAGGCCTGCTCATACCGAACAGTTTGACACTCAAACCACTGCTGTCACTTACACCGTTCGTTAAATATTCATCAATATAGAAAAAACCTACTTTTGCGAACTAGTCCCTGGTTTTTAGCTCAATCGCGACGAAACAAGTGTTGTTAGAATCTCTGGACTGTGTAGATCAATAATTATCAAAAAAAAGTTGAACTTTTCACTTTGGCTAGCTGTAACAGGCTAATTTACAAAAGGGGCGTGTCCACACGAACCTACATGCCTGTAAACCAATAAGGAAAACTCAAAACACCACAGAAATTGGTGAGCACATGTGCCATATCAATGTGAACAAACATGCAAAATTTTGTGAAGATCAAACCATAGGTGGCGCTACAATAGCAAAAATAGTCTTTAAATAATGCTAAATCGCTTAAAAATAAAGTAAATTTGCTTCATTTACACACTATTTCACAAAAAACACTTAATCTACATATCATATGATAGGTCTGCTCATACTGAACAGTTTGAGACTAAAACCACTGCTGTTACTCAAACTGTTCATTAAAAAACCATCAATATAAACAAAACCTACTTTTGCAAACTAGTCCCTGGTTTTTAACTCAATCGCAACAAAACCAGTGTTGTATGAACCTCTGGACTGAGTAGATCAATAATTATCAAAAAAAGTTGAACTTTCCATTTTAGATAGCTGTAACTGGCTCATTTACAAAAGGGGCGTGTCTACACGAACCTACATGCCTGTAAACCAATAAGGAAAACCGAAAGCATCACAGAAATTGGTAAGCAGATGTGGCATATCAATGTGAATAAACAAGCAAAATCTTGTGGAGATTGGGCAATAGGTGGCGCTATAATAGTGGAAATGGTTCTAAAAACATGCTAAAATGGCTTAAAAATGAAGTAAAAGTGCTTCATTTACACACTTATCACTGACATGATTTTTTTTTGTCCATCTTGGATGTTTAAAGGTCTCAAAAACACATTTTCAATATTCTATCATTTTAGCCACTATAACACAGACTTTTAACTGTCACCTACCATTTCTAACCACTAGATGTCACAACAAGACCACTTATTTATTGATCAAAACATTTGCATACCTTTGTTGTTTTACATTTTTTGAGTATAAAGTCAGGGAAATTGCATTTAGGATCATTCTGAATCATATTTTGACCTGATGTAAACACTGTTATGCATTAAACATCTAATTTGGTCCCAGTTAACCTCTTCATAATAATTCTAATAGGTAAAACTGGTTCTATGATTAAACACCTTGTTTTAAAACATATGTAAAGAAAATCACAACTGTGGCTTCTAGATGGCAGTAACAGACCACTTATTGTTTATTTTACTGCTCTATACCAAAGAATGTAATGTAATGTTATGTAATGCATTCTGAATCCCAAACTGACATGGCATGAACACAGTTAGTGCATTTAAGATCAAATTTAGTTAAAGCTTTTCACACCTTTTACTCTGTAGATTTTTAATTGTTTTAATAAAATACAAATTTTTCATTTTATATAGTTAGAACATGCTCAATTATAGAAGGGATATGTTTATGCACACCTAAATGGCTGTAATCACATAAATAAATTACACTGTGGCCACTAGATGGCAGTAGGAGATCACTAATAGCTTATTCACTGCTCTTTTGTCATTTTTATTAGGAAGAGCTAAAATAGCCATAACTCATGAATGAACTAAAATATCTTCACCAAACTTGTTACACATATGCAAGAGGTCAGTCTAAGGTCATAGCATAAAACTCGTAGACAATGGCCAATGATGGGGCTATACATTGTAAAATCAGTGTATCTGAGTAACCATTTATCTGATTAACTTAAAATTTGACATGTCGTGTCTTTGTCTAAGGTGCCATGACTCGATCTACACAATATATCATAGGGCTGCTTATACTGGTCACTTTGACATTCACTCGAAATGTTCTTAAGAAATTTGTCTATACGTAAAAACTGAAGTTGCATTTCTGGAGTGTTTAATCAAACATTTGTTAGCTCAATCTATAAACTCTAACACTCTAATCGTATATTTCATTGGCGAATAAACTACTTACAGGCTTCCTGACTGCTATATGACCTTACCCTGCTAAACTGCTTGACCCCCGTTAATTGCTGCTTGCAGCTATATTTATTATTAGGGGGTCAAGCGCGAAGCGCTGAAACCCTATTGTTTTTGTTAAAATTTTTATTATTATTATTAGGGGGTCAAGCGCAAAGCGCTGAAACCCTATTGTTTTTGTTAAGATTTTTATTATTATTATTATTATTATTATTATTATTATTATTATTATTATTATTATTATTCTGCCGAAGTCACTATTGCCCAGACCAAACCGTAAGGCCGAGAGAGCTGAAACTTGGCCAGATGGTAGTACCCCGGTACACTACGTTCTGGCCAAAGATCAGCCAAATCAAACCATAGGTGGCGCTATGGCGCCAAAAAAACACTTTTTGGACATTTCTGGCCGCTATTCGTTCACCGTTTGTCGTAGACTCAAAAACTTTACATTTGTTGAATCCTTGGGTTAGCCCCAACAAAAGTGTATATCAGAAATTTTTGCTCTACGACGCACCGTTTTCCCGCTACATCGCGATTTGTCCGAAACCTACTTTTGCGAACTAGTCCTAGGTTTTACACTCAATCTAAACCAAACCAGCTCTCAAATGTTCTCTGGACACTGAATATCAATAATTATCAAAAAAAAGTTGACATTTTTATTCTCACTCGAAACAGTACACAACAATGTTCGATGCTAATTGAAGCTAAATGCTAATTGGAGCTATAACTTTTGAACGAAATGAGATATCATCACCAAACTTAATACACACATGCATAAGCTCAATTTGAGGTGACACTGCGAAACCCGCAGACTTTGGCCACATGGTGGCGCTATAAAGTTAAAAAAACATAAAAATTACTCTAACCTTACAGCCATTTGTCCGATCAGCTTGAAATTTGGCATACAGTGTCTTTGACCAAGTTGTCATAACATACTATAAGGATATTGGCATATCTCAAAAAACATGGCCGCCATTGGCCAATTAAAATTGAGCAGCCATTTAACAAGGTTAACGATGAGTGATCAAAACGAAACTCGCTGGGCATGTTCGACTCATGGTCCTAGAGGTCTGTAAGAATTTTGAAAGAAATCGGCCACTAGGGGGCGATTTTACGTATTTTTAGTGTGTAATGGGTTGTGTATCACACAACTTTTTGCGCAACCACACAAAATACATATCATATGATAGGCCTGCTCATACCGAACCGTTTGACACTCAAACCACTGCTTTCACTTACACCGTTCGTTAAATATTCATCAATATAGGAAAAACCTACTTTTGCGAACTAGTCCCTGGTTTTTCACTCAATCGCGACGAAACCAGTGTTGTTGGAATCTCTGGACTGTGTAGATCAATAATTATCAAAAAAAAGTTGAACTTTTCACTTTGGTTAGCTGTAACAGGCTAATTTACAAAAGGGGCGTGTCCACACAAACCTACATGCCTGTAAACCAATAAGGAAAGGCCAAAACATCACAGAAATTGGTGAGCACATGTGGCATATTAACGAGATGAAACTTGCAAAATTTTGTGAAGATCAAACCATAGGTGGCGCTACAATAGCAAAAATAGTCTTTAAATAATGCTAAATCGCTTAAAAATAAAGTAAATTTGCTTCATTTACATACTATTTCACAAAAAACAGTCAATCTAAATATCATATGATAGGCCTGCTTATACTGAACAGTTTGAGACTAAAACCACTGCTGTTACTCAAACTGTTCATTAAAAAACCATCAATATAAACAAAACCTACTTTTGCGAACTAGTCCCTGGTTTTTAACTCAATCGCAACGAAACCAGTGTTGTATGAACCTCTGGACTGAGTAGATCAATAATTATCAAAAAAAAGTTGAACTTTCCATTTTAGATAGCTGTAACAGGCTCATTTACAAAAGGGGCGTGTCTACACGAACCTACATGCCTGTAAACCAATAAGGAAAACCCAAAACAGCACAGAAATTGGTGAGCAGATGTGGCATATTAATGTGAATAAACATGCAAAATTTTGTGGAGATTGGGCAATAGGTGGCGCTATAATAGTGGAAATGGTTCTAAAAACATGCTAAAATGGCTTAAAAATGAAGTAAATGTGCTTCATTTACACACTTATCACTGAAATGATTTATAAATTTTTTTTTGTCCATCTTGGATGTTTAAAGGTCTCAAAAACACATTTTAAATATTCTATCATTTTAGCCACTATAACACAAACTTTTAACTGTCACCTACCATTTCTAACCACTAGATGTCACAACAAGACCACTTATTTATTGTTCATAACATTTGCATACCTTTGTTGTTTTACATTTTTTGAGTTTAAAGTCAGGGAAATTGCATTTAGGATCATTCTGAATCATATTTTGACCTGATGTAAACACTGCTATGCATTAAACATCTTATTTGGTCCCAGTTAACCTCTTCATAATAATTCTAATAGGTAAAACTGGTTCTATGATTAAACACCTTGTTTTAAAACATATGTAAAGAAAATCACAACTGTGGCAACTAGATGGCAGTAACAGACCACTTATTGTTTATTTTACTGCTCTATAGCAAAGAATATAATGTAATGTTATGTAATGCATTCTGAATCCCAAACTGACACAGCATGAACACAGTTAATGCATTTAAGATCAAATTTACTTAAAGCTTTTCACACTTTTTACTCTGTAGATTTTTAATTATTTTAATAAAATACAAATTTTTCATTTTATGCAGTTAGAACATGCTCAATTATAAAAGGGATATGTTTATGCACACCTAAATGGCTGTAATCACATAAATAAATTACACTGTGGCCACTAGATGGCAGTAGGAGATCACTAATAGCTTATTCACTGCTCTTTTGTCATTTTTATTAAGAAGAGCTAAAATAGCCATAACTCATGAAGGAATTAAAATATCTTCACCAAACTTGTTACACATATGCAAGAGGTCAGTCTAAGGTCATAGCATAAAACTCGTAGACAATGGCCACATGATGGCGCTATACATTGTAAAATCACTGTATCTGAGTAACCATTTATCTGATTAACTTAAAATTTGACATGTCGTGTCTTTGTCTAAGGTGCCATGACTCGATCTAAACATTATATCATAGGGCTGCTTATAATGGTCACTTTGACATAAAAGCGGTCACTCGAAATGTTCATTAAAAATTTGTCAATATGTAAAAACTGAAATTGCTTTTCTTTAGGCGTCCTAACTGCTATATGACCTTACCCTGCTAAACTGCTTGACCCCCGTTAATTGCTGCTCGCAGCTATATTTATTATTATTATTATTCTGCCGAAGTCACTATTGCCCAGACCAAACCGTAAGGCCGAGAGAGCTGAAACTTGGCCAGATCGTAGTACCCCGGTACACTACATTCTCACCAAAGATCAGCCAAATCGGACCATAGGTGGCGCTATGGCGCCAAAAACCCTCTTTTTGGACATTTTTGCCCGCTATACGTTCACCGTTTGTCGTAGACTCAAAAACTTTACATTTTTCCAATCCTTGGGTTAGCCCCAACAAAAGTGCACAGCTGAACTTTTTGCTCTACGACGCACCGTTTTCCCGCTACATCGCGATTTGTCCGAAACCTACTTTTGCGAACTAGTCCTAGGTTTTTCACTCAATCTAAACCAAACCAGCTCTCAAATGTTCTCTGGACACTGAATATCAATAATTATCAAAAAAAAGTTGACATTTTTATTCTCACTCGAAACGGTACACAACAATGTTTGATGCTATTTGAAGCTAAATGCTAATTGGAGCTATAACTTTTGAACGAAATGAGATATCATCACCAAACTTGGTGCACACATGCATAAGCTCAATTTGAGGTGACACTGCAAAACCCGCAGACTTTGGCCACATGGTGGCGCTATAAAGCTAAAAAAACATAAAAAGTACTCTAACCTTACAGCCATTTGTCCAATCAGCTTGAAATTTGGCATGCAGTGTCTTTGACCAAGTTGTCATAACATACTATAAGGACATTGGCATATCTCAAAAAACATGGCCGCCATTGGCCAATTAAAATTGAGCAGCCATTTAACAAAGTTAACAATGAGCGATCAAAACGAAACTCGCTGGGCATGTTCGACTCATGGTCCTAGAGGTCTGTAAGAATTTTGAAAGAAATCGGCCACTAGGGGGCGATTTTACGTATTTTTAGTGTGTAATGGGTTGTGTATCACACAACCTTTTGCGCAACCACACAAAATACATATCATATGATAGGACTGCTCATACCGAACAGTTTGACACTCAAACCACTGCTGTCTCTTACACTGTTCGTTAAATATTCATCAATATTGGAAAAACCTACTTTTGCGAACTAGTCCCTGGTTTTTAGTTCAATCGCGACGAAACCAGTGTTGTTAGAATCTCTGGACTGTGTAGATCAATAATTATCAAAAAAAAAGTTGAACTTTTCACTTTGGCTAGCTGTAACAGGCTAATTTACAAAAGGGGCGTGTCCACACGTACCTACATGCCTGTAAACCAATAAGGAAAACTCAAAACATCACATAAATTGGTGAGCACATGTGCCATATCACTGTGAATAAACATGCAAAATTTTGTAAAGAACAAACCATAGGTGGCGCTATAATAGCAAAAATAGTCTTTAAATAATGCTAAATCGCTTACAAATGCAGTAAATGTGCTTCATTTACACACTATTTCACAAAAAAACACTTAATCTACATGTCATATGATAGGTCTGCTCATACTGAACAGTTTGAGACTAAAACCACTGCTGTTACTCAAACTGTTCATTAAAAAACCATCAATATAAACAAAACCTACTTTTGCTAACTAGTCCCTGGTTTTTAACTCAATCACAACGAAACCAGTGTTGTATGAACCTCTGGACTGAGTAGATCAATAATTATCAAAAAAAAGTGGAACTTTCCATTTTAGATAGCTGTAACAGGCTCGTTAACAAAAGGGGCGTGTCTACACGAACCTACATGCCTGTAAACCAATAAGGAAAACCGAAAAAATCACAGAAATTGGTGAGCAGATGTGGCATATCAATGTGAATAAACATGCAAAATCTTGTGGAGATTGGGCAATAGGTGGCGCTATAATAGTGGAAATGGTTCTGAAAACATGCTAAAATGGCTTAAAAAATGAAGTAAATGTGCTTCATTTACACACTTATCACTGAAATGATTTATAAGTTATTTTTTTGTCCATCTTGGATGTTTAAAGGTCTCAAAAACACATTTTCAATATTCTATCATTTTAGCCACTATAACACAGACTTTTAACTGTCACCTACCATTTCTAACCACTAGATGTCACAACAAGACCCCTTATTTATTGTTCATAACATTTGCATACCTTTGTTGTTTTACATTTTTTGAGTTTAAAGTCAGGGAAATTGCATTTAGGATAATTCTGAATCATAATTTGACCTGATGTAAACACTGTTATGCATTAAACATCTAATTTGGTCCCAGTTAACCTCTCCATAATAATTCTAATAGGCAAAACTGGTTCTATAATTAAACACCTTGTTTTAAAACATGTAAAGAAAATCACAACTGTGGCTTCTAGATGGCAGTAACAGACCACTTGATGTTTATTTTACTGCTCTATAGCAAAGAATGTAATGTAATGTTATGTAATGCATTCTGAATCCCAAACTGACATGGCATGAACACAGTTAATCCATTTAAGATCAAATTTAGTTAAAGTTTTTCACACTTTTTACTCTGTAGATTTTTAATTATTTTAATAAAATACAAATTTTTATTTTATATAGTTAGAACATGCTCAATTATAGAAGGGATATGTTTATGCACACCTAAATGGCTGTAATCACATAAATAAATAAATTACACCGTGGCCACTAGATGGCAGTAGGAGATCACTAATAGCTTATTCACTGCTCTTTTGTCATTTTTATTAAGAAGAGCTAAAATAGCTATAACTCATGAAGGAATTAAAATATCTTCACCAAACTTGTTACACATATGCAAGAGGTCAGTCTAAGGTCATAGCATAAAACTCGTAGACAATGGTCACATGATGGCGCTATACATTGTAAAATCACTGTATCTGAGTAACCATTTATCTGATTAACTAGAAATTTGACGTCGTGTCTTTGTCTAAGGTGCAGTGACTCGATCTACACATTATATCATAGGGCTGCTTATACTGGTCACTTTGACATAAAAGCGGTCACTCAAAATGTTCATTAAAAATTTGTCAATATGTAAAAATCGAAGTTGCTTCTCTGGAGTGTTTAATCAAACATTTGTTAGCTCAATCTATAAACTCTAACGCTCTAATCGTATATTTCGTTGTCGAATAAACTACTTACAGGCGTCCTAACTGCTATATGACCTTACCCTGCTAAACTGCTTGACCCCCGTTAATTGCTGCTTGCAGCTATATTTATTAGGGGGTCAAGCGCGAAGCGCTGAAACCCTATTGTTTTTGTTAAGATTTTTATTATTATTATTATTATTATTATTATTATTATTATTATTATTATTATTATTATTATTCTGCCGAAGTCACTATTGCCCAGACCAAACCGTAAGGCCGAGAGAGCTGAAACTTGGCCAGATGGTAGTACCCCGGTACACTACGTTCTGGCCAAAGATCAGCCAAATCAGACCATAGGTGGCGCTATGGCGCCAAAAAAACACTTTTTGGACATTTTTAGCCGCTATTCGTTCACCGTTTGTCGTAGACTCAAAAACTTTACATTTTTTGAATCCTTGGGTTAACCTGAACAAAAGTGTATAACAGAAATTTTTGCTCTACGACGCACCGTTTTCCCGCTACATCGCGATTTATCTGAAACCTACTTTTGCGAACTAGTCCTAGGTTTTTCACTCAATCTGAACCAAAACAGCTCTCAAATGTTTTCTAGACACTGAATATCAATAATTATCAAAAAAAAGTTGACATTTTTATTCTCACTCGAAACAGTGCACAACAATGTTCGATGCTAATTGAAGCTAAATGCTAATTGGAGCTATAACTTCTGAACGGAATGAGATATCATCACCAAACTTGGTACACACATGTATAAGCTCAATTTGAGGTGACAGCGCAAAAACAACGGACTTTGGCCACATGGTGGCGCTATAAACCTTAAAAACCATAAAATGACCCTAACCTTACAACCGTTAGTCCGATCAGCTTGAAATTTGGCATGCAGTGTCTTTGACCAGTTTGCCATGACATATTATAAGGACAATGGCACATCTAAAAAAACATGGCTGCCATTAGCCAATTAAAATTGTGCAGCCATTTACCAAGGTTAACGTTCAGCGATCAGAACGAAACTCGCTGGGCATGTTCGACTTATGGACCTAGAGGTCTGTAAGAATTTTGAAAGAAATCAGCCACTAGGGGGCGATTTTACGCAATTTTAAGGTGTAATGGGTTGTGTATCACACAACCTTTTGCAAAACCACACACAATACATATCATATGATAGGCCTGCTCATACCGAACAGTTTGACACTAAAACCACTGCTGTCACTCTCACCGTTTATTAAATATTCATCAACATATGAAAAACCTACTTTTGCGAACTAGTCCCTGGTTTTTCACTCAATCGCAACGAATCAAGTGCTGTTAGAATCTCTGGACTGTGTAGATCAATAATTATCAAAAAAAAGTTGAACTTTTTACTTTGGCTAGCTGTAACAGGCTAATTTACAAAAGGGGCGTGTCCACACGAACCTACATGCCTCTAAACCAATAGGGAAAACTCACAACATCACAGAAATTGGTGAGCACATGTGCCATATCAATGAGAAGAAACTTGCAAAATTTTTTGAAGATCAAACCATAGGTGGCGCTATAATAGCAAAAATAGCCTTAAAAACATGCCAAATGGCTTAAAAATAAAGTAAATGTGCTTCATTTAAACACTATTTCACAAATAAACTTAATCTACATATCATATGATAGGTCTGCTCATACTGAACAGTTTGACACTAAAACCACTGCTGTTACTCAAACTGTTCATTAAAAAACCATCAATATAAACAAAACCTATTTTTGCGAACTTGTCCCTGGTTTTTAACTCAATCGCAACGAAACCAGTGTTGTATGAACCTCTGGACTAAGTAGATCAATAATTATCAAAAAAAAAATTAACTTTCCATTTTAGATAGCTGTAACAGGCTCATTAACAAAAGGGGCGTGTCTACACGAACCTACATGCCTGTAAACCAATAAGGAAAACCGAAAACATCACAGAAATTGGTGAGCAGATGTGGCATATCAATGTGAATAAACATGCAAAATTTTGTGGAGATTGGGCAATAGGTGGCGCTATAATAGTGGAAATGGTTATAAAAACATGCTAAAATGGCTTAAAAATGCAGTAAATGTGCTTCATTTACACACTTATCACTGAAATGATTTATAAGTTAATTTTTTTGCCCATCTTGGATGTTTAAAGGTCTCATAAACACATATTTTCAGTATTCTTTCATTTTAGCCACTATAACACAGACTTTGACCTGTCACCTACCATTTCTAACCACTAGATGTCACAACAAGACCACTTATTTATTGTTCATAACATTTGCATACCTTTGTTGTTTTACATTTTTTGTGTTTAAAGTCAGGGAAATTGCATTTAGGATCATTCTGAATCACATTTTGACCTGATGTAAACACTGTTATGCATTAACCATCTAATTTGGTCCCAGTTAACCTCTGTGTAATAATTCTAATAGGCAAAACTGGTTCTATAAATAAACACCTTGTTTTAAAACATTTGTAAAGAAAATCACAACTGTGGCCACTAGATGGCAGTAACAGACCACTTATAGTTTATAGTTTATTTTACTGCTCTGTAGCAAATAATGTGATGTAATGTTATGTTATGTAATGCATTCTGAATCCCAGATTGACATGAACTGAACACAGTTAATGCATTTAAGATTTTTAAGATTAAATTTTGTCTAAGCTTGTCACACCTTTTACTCTGTAGATTTTTAAATTCTTTTAATAAAACACAAAATTATTAGTTTATATAGTGATATAGTTTTGTCATTTTTGTTGGGAAGAGCTAAAATAGCCATAACTCATGAATGGATTGAAATATCTACACCAAACTTGTTACACATATGCAAGAGGTGCCATGACTCGATCTACACATTATATCATAGGGCTGCTTATACTGGTCACTTTGACATAAAAGCGGTCACTCGAAATGTTCATTAAAATTTTGTCAATATATAAAAATCCAAGTTGCTTCTCTGGAGTGTTTAATCAAACATTTGTTAGCTCAATCTATAAACTTTAACACTCTAATCGTATATTTCGTTGTCGAATAAACTACTTACAGGCGTCCTAACTGCTATATGACCTTACCCTGCTAAACTGCTTGACCCCCGTTAATTGCTGCTTGCAGCTATATTTATTATTATTAGGGGGTCAAGCGCGAAGCGCTGAAACCCTATTGTTTTTGTTAAGATTTTTATTATTATTATTATTATTATTATTATTATTATTATTATTATTAGGGGGTCAAGCGCGTAGCGCTGAAACCCTATTGTATTTGTTAAAGTTTTTATTATTATTATTATTATTCTGCCGAAGTCACTATTGCCCAGACCAAACCGTAAGTCCGAGAGAGCTGAAACTTGGCCAGATTGTAGTACTCCGGTACACTACATCCTCATCAAAGATCAGCCAAATCAGACCATAGGTGGCGCTATGGCGCCAAAAACCAATATTTTGGACATTTTTGACCGTTGTTCGTTCACCGTTTGTCGTAGACTCAAAAACTTTACATTTTTTCAATCCTTGGGTTAACCTGAACAAAAGTGTATAGCAGAAATTTTTGCTCTACGACGCACCGTTTTCCCGCTACATCGCAATTTGTCCGAAACCTACTTTTACGAACTAGTCCTAGGTTTTTCACTCAATCTAAACCAAACCAGCTCTCAAATGTTCTCTGGACACTGAATATCAATAATTATCAAAAAAAAGTTGAAATTTTTATTCTCACTCGAAACAGTACACAACAATGTTCAATGCTAATTGAAGCTAAATGCTAATTGGAGCTATAACTTTTGAACGGAATGAGATATCATCACCAAACTTGGTACATACATGTATAAGCTCAATTTGATGTGACAATGCAAAAACAGCGGACTTTGGCCACATGGTGGCGCTATAAAGCTTAAAAACCATAAAATGACTCTAACCTTACAACCATTTGTCCGATCAGCTTGAAATTTGTCATGCAGTGTCTTTGACCAGTTTGCCATGACATATTATAAGGACAATGGCACATCTCTAAAAACATGGCCGCCATTAGCCAATTAAAATTGTGCAGCCATTAAGCAAGGTTAACGATCAGCGATCGGAACGAAACTCGCTGGGCATGTTCGACTTATGGACCTAGAGGTCTGTAAGAATTTTGAAAGAAATCGGCCACTAGGGGGCGATTTTACGCAATTTTAAGTTGTAATGGGTTGTGTATCACACAACCTTTTGCAAAACCACACAAAATACTTATCATATGATAGGCCTACTCATACCGAACAGTTTGACACTCAAACCACTGCTGTCACTCGCACCGTTTATTAAATATTCATCAACATATGAAAAACCTACTTTTGCGAACTAGTCCCTGGTTTTTCACTCAATCGCAACGAAACCAGTGTTGTTAGAATCTCTGGACTGTGTAGATCAATAATTATCAAAAAAAAGTTGAACTTTTCACTTTGGCTAGCTGTAACAGGCTAATTTACAAAAGGGGCGTGTCCACACGAACCTACATGCCTCTAAACCAATAAGGAAAACTCACAACATCACAGAAATTGGTGAGCACATGTGCCATATCAATGAGAAGAAACTTGCAAAATTTTGTGAAGATCAAACCATAGGTGGCGCTATAATAGCAAAAATAGTCTTAAAAACATGCCAAATGGCTTAAAAATAAAGTAAATGTGCTTCATTTAAACACTATTTCACAAATACACTTAATCTACATATCATATGATAGGTCTGCTTATACTGAACAGTTTGAGACTAAAACCACTGCTGTCACTCACACCGTTCATTAAAAAAACATCAATATAAACAAAACCTACTTTTGCGAACTAGTCTCTGGTTTTTAACTCGATCGCAATGAAACCAGTGTTGTATGAACCTCTGGACTGAGTAGATCAATAATTATTGAAAAAAAAGTTGAACTTTCCATTTTAGATAGCTGTAACAGGCTCATTTACAAAAGGGGCGTGTCTACACGAACCTACATGCCTGTTAAACAATAAGAAAAACCCAAAACATCACAGAAATTGATGAGCACATGTGGCATATCAATGCGAATAAACATGCAAAATTTTGTGGTGATCGGGCAATAGGTGGCGCTATAATAGTAGAAATGGTTCTAAAAACATCATAAAATGGCTTAAAAATGAAGTAAATGTGCTTCATTTACAAACCTATCACTGAAATGATTTACAAGTTGTTGTTTTTTTGCCCATCTTGGATGTTTAAATGTCTTAAAAACACATATTTTCAGTATTCTATCATTTTAGCCACTATAACACAGACTTTTAACTGTCACCTACCATTTCTAACCACTAGATGTCACCACAAGACCACTTATTTATTGTTCATAACATTTGCATACCTTTGTTGTTTTACATTTTTTTGAGTTTAAAGTCAGAGAAATTGCATTTAGGATCATTCTGAATCACAGTTTGACATAATGTAAACACTGTTATGCATTAAACATCTAATTTGGTCACAGTTAACATCTGTGTAATAATTCTACTAGGCAAAACTGGTTCTATAATTAAACACCTAGTTTTAAAACATTTGTAAAGAAAATCACAACTGTGTCCACTAGATGGCAGTAACAGACCACTTATAGTTTATAGTTTATTTTACTGCTCTGTAGCAAAGAATGTAATGTAATGTTATGTTATGTAATGCATTCTGAATCCCAAATTGACATGAACTGAACACAATTAATGCATTTAAGATTAAATTTTGTCAAAGCTTGTCACACCTTTTACTCTGTAGATTTTTAAATTCTTTTAATAAAACACAAAATTATTAGTTCATATAGTTATATAGTTTTGTCATTTTTGTTGGGAAGAGCTAAAATAGCCATAACTAATGAATGGATTGAAATATCTACACCAAACTTGTTACACATATGCAGGAGGTTAATCAGAGGTCATAGCATGAAACTCGTAGACATTGGCCACATGGTGGTGCTATACATTGTAAAATCACTGTATCTGAGTAACCATTTATCTGATTAACTAGAAATTTGACATGCCGTGTCTTTGTCTAAGGTGCCATGACGGTCACTCGAAATGTTCATAAGAAATTTGTCATTATGTAAAAACTGATGTTGCATTTCTGGAGTGTTTAATCAAACATTTGTTAGCTCAATCTATAAACTCTTACACTGTAATCATATATTTCATTGTCAAATAAACTACTTACAGGCGTCCTAACTGCTATACGACCTTACCCTGCTAAACTGCTTGACCCCCGTTAATTGCTGCTTGCAGCTATATTTATTATTATTATTATTATTCTGCCGAAGTCACTATTGCCCAGACCAAACCGTAAGGCCGAGAGAGCTGAAACTTGGCCAGATCGTAGTACCCCGGTACACTACATTCTCACAAAAGATCAGCCAAATCGGACCATAGGTGGCGCTATGGCGCCAAAAACCCACTTTTTGGACATTTTTGCCCGCTATACGTTCACCGTTTGTCGTAGACTCAAAAACTTTACATTTTTCCAATCCTTGGGTTAGCCTTAACAAAAGTGCACAGCTGAACTTTTTGCTCTACGACGCACCGTTTTCCCGCTACATCGCCATTTGTCCGAAACCTACTTTTGCGAACTAGTCCTAGGTTTTACGCTCAATCTAAACCAAACCAGCTCTCAAATGTTCTCTGGACACTGAATATCAATAATTATCAAAAAAAAAGTTGACATTTTTATTCTCACGCGAAACAGTGCACAACAATGTTCGATGCTAATTGAAGCTAAATGCTAATTGGAGCTATAACTTTTGAACGAAATGAGATATCATCACCAAACTTGGTACACACATGTATAAGGTCAATTTGAGGTCACACTGCAAAACCCGCAGACTTTGGCCACATGGTGGCGCTATAAAGCTAAAAAAACATAAAAATGACTCTAACCTTACAGCCACTAGTCCAATCAGCTTGAAATTTGGTATGCAGTGTCTTTGACCAAGTTGTCATAACATACTATAAGGACATTGGCATATCTCAAAAAACATGGCCGCCATTGGCCATTTAAAATTGAGCAGCCATTAAACTATGTTAACGATGAGTGATCGGAACGAAACTCACTGGGCATGTTTGACTCACGGTCCTAGAGGTCTGTAAGAATTTTGAAAGAAATCGGCCACTAGGGGGCGATTTTACGTATTTTTAGTGTGTAATTGGTTGTGTATCACACAACCTTTTGCGCAACCACACAAAATACATATCATATGATAGGCCTGCTCATACCGAACAGTTTGACACTCAAACCACTGCTGTCACTTACACCGTTCGTTAAATATTTATCAATATAGGAAAAACCTACTTTTGCGAACTAGTCCCTGGTTTTTAGTTCAATCGCGACGAAACCAGTGTTGTTGTAATCTCTGGACTGTGTAGATCAATAATTATCAAAAAAATTTTGAACTTTTCACTTTGGCTAGCTGTAACAGGCTAATTTACAAAAGGGGCGTGTCCACACGAACCTACATGCCTGTAAACCAATAAGGAAAGCCCAAAACATCACAGAAATTGGTGAGCACATGTGGCATATCAACGAGATGGAACTTGCAAAATTTTGTAAAGATCAAACCATAGGTGGCGCTATAATAGCAAAAATAGTCTTTAAATATTGCTAAATCGCTTAAAAATAAAGTAAATGTGCTTCATTTACACACTTTTTCACAAAAAACACTCAATCTACATATCATATGATAGGTCTGCTCATACTGAACAGTTTGAGACTAAAACCACTGCTGTTACTCAAACTGTTCATTAAAAAACCATCAATATAAACAAAACCTACTTTTGCGAACTAGTCCCTGGTTTTTAACTCAATCGCAATGAAACCAGTGTTGTATGAACCTCTGGACTGAGTAGATCAATAATTATCAAAAAAAAGTTGAACTTTCCATTTTAGATAGCTGTAACAGGCTCATTAACAAAAGGGGCGTGTCTACACGAACCTACATGCCTGTAAACCAATAAGGAAAACTGAAAGCATCAAAGAAATTGATGAGCACATGTGGCATATCAATGCGAATAAACATGCAAAATTTTGTGGAGATTGGGCAATAGGTGGCGCTATAATAGTGAAAATGGTTCTAAAAACATGCTAAAATGGCTTAAAAATGAAGTAAATGTGCTTCATTTACACACTTATCACTGAAATGATTTATAAGTATTTTTTTTTTGTCCATCTTGGATGTTTAAAGGTCTCAAAAACACATTTTCAATATTCTATCATTTTAGCCACTATAACACAGACTTTTAACTGTCACCTACCATTTCTAACCACTAGATGTCACAACAAGACCACTTATTTATTGTTCAAAACATTTGCATACCTTTGTTTTTTTTTTTTTTTTTACATTTTTTGAGTTTAAAGTCAGGGAAATTGCATTTAGGATCATTCTGAATCATATTTTGACCTGATGTAAACACTGTTATGCATTAAACATCTAATTTGGTCCCAGTTAACCTCTTCATAATAATTCTAATAGGTAAAGCTGGTTCTATAATTAAACACCTTGTTTTTAAACATATGTAAAGAAAATCACAACTGTGGCTTCTAGATGGCAGTAACAGACCACTTATTGTTTATTTTACTGCTCTATAGCAAAGAATGTAATGTAATGTTATGTAATGCATTCTGAATACCAAACTGACATGGCATGAACACAGTTAATGCATTTAAGATCAAATTTAGTTAAAGCTTGTCACACTTTTTACTCTGTAGATTTTTAATTATTTTAACAAAATACAAATTTTTCATTTTATACAGTTAGAACATGCTCAATTATAGAAGGGATATATTTATGCACACCTAAATGGCTGCAATCACATAAATAAATTACACTGTGGCCACTAGATGGCAGTAGGAGATCACTAATAGCTTATTCACTGCTCTTTTGTCATTTTTATTAAGAAGGGCTAAAATAGCCATAACTCATGAAGGAATTAAAATATCTTCACCAAACTTGTTGCACATATGCAAGAGGTCAGTCTAAGGTCATAGCATAAAACTCGTAGACAATGGCCACATGATGGCGCAATACATTGTAAAATCACTGTATCTGAGTAACCATTTATCTGATTAACTTAAAATTTGACATTTCGTGTCTTTGTCTAAGGTGCCATGACTCGATCTACACATTATATCATAGGGTTGCTTATACTGGTCACTTTGACATAAAAGCGGTCACTCAATGTTCATAAAAAATTTGCCAATATGTAAAAACTGAAATTGCTTTTCTGGAGTTTTTAATCAAACATTTGTTAGCTCAATCTATAAACTTTAACACTCTAATCATATATTTTGTTGTCGAATAAACTAATTACAGGCGTCCTAACTGCTATATGACCTTACCCTGCTAAACCGCTTGACCCCCGTTAATTGCTGCTTGCAGCTATATTTAGGGGGTCAAGCGCGAAGCGCTGAAACCCTATTGTTTTTGTTAAAATTTTTATTATTATTATTATTATTATTATTATTATTCTGCCGAAGTCACTATTGCCCAGGCCAAACCGTAAGGCCGAGAGAGCTGAAACTTGGCCAGATGGTAGTACTCCGGTACACTACATTCTCACCAAAGATCAACCAAATCGGACCATAGGTGGCGCTATGGCGCCAAAAACCAAGATTTTGGACATTTTTGACCGCTATACGTTCACCGTTTGTCGTAGACTCAAAAACTTTACATTTTTTCATTCCTTGGGCTAGCCCCAACAAAAGTGCACAGCTGAACTTTTTGCTCTACGACGCACCGTTTTCCCGCTACATCACCATTTGTCCGAAACCTACTTTTGCGAACTAGTCCTAGGTTTTACACTCAATCTAAACCAAACCAGCTCTCAAATATTCTCTGGACACCGAATATCAATAATTATCAAAAAAAAGTTGACATTTTTATTCTCACTCGAAACAGTACACAACAATGTTCGATGCTAATTGAAGCTAAATGCTAATTGGAGCTATAACTTTTGAACGAAATGAGATATCATCACCAAACTTGATACACACATGCATAAGCTCAATTTGAGGTGACACTGCAAAACCCGCAGACTTTGGCCACATGGTGGCGCTATAAAGCTAAAAAAACATAAAAATTACTCTAACCTTACAGCCACTAGTCCAATCAGCTTGAAATTTGGTATGCAGTGTCTTTGACCAAATTGTCATAACATACTATAAGGACATTGGCATATCTCAAAAAACATGGCCGCCATTGGCCAACTAAAATTGAGCAGCCATTTAACAAGGTTAACGATGAGTGATCAAAACGAAACTCGCTGGGCATGTTCGACTCACGGTCCTAGAGGTCTGTAAGAATTTTGAAAGAAATCGGCCACTAGGGGGCGATTTTACGTATTTTTAGTGTGTAATGGGTTGTGTATCACACAACCTTTTGCGCAACCACACAAAATACATATCATATGATAGGCCTGCTCATACCGAACAGTTTGACACTCAAACCACTGCTGTCACTTACACCGTTCGTTAAATATTCATCAATATAGGAAAAACCTACTTTTGCGAACTAGTCCCTGGTTTTTAGTTCAATCGCGACGAAACAAGTGTTGTTAGAATCTCTGGACTGTGTAGATCAATAATTATCAAAAAAAAGTTGAACTTTTCACTTTGGCTTGCTGTAACAGGCTCATTTACAAAAGGGGCGTGTCCACACGAACCTACATGCCTGTAAACCAATAAGGAAAACTCAAAACATCACAGAAATTGGTGAACACATGTGGCATATCAATGAGAAGAAACATGCAAAATTTTGTGAAGATCAAACAATAGGTGGCGCTACAATAGTAAAAATAGTCTTTAAATAATGCTAAATCGCTTAAAAATAAAGTAAATTTGCTTCATTTACACACTATTTCACAAAAAACACTTAATATACATATCATATGATAGGTCTGCTCATACTGAACAGTTTGAGACTAAAACCACTGCTGTTACTCAAACTGTTCATTAAAAAACCATCAATATAAACAAAACCTACTTTTGCGAACTAGTCCCTGGTTTTTAACTCAATCGCAACAAAACCAGTGTTGTATGAACCTCTGGACTGAGTAGATCAATAATTATCAAAAAAAAGTTGAACTTTCCATTTTAGATAGCTGTAACAGGCTCATTAACAAAAGGGGCGTGTCTACACGAACCTACATGCCTGTAAACCAATAAGGAAAACCAAAAGCATCACAGAAATTGGTGAGCAGATGTGGCATATCAATGTGAATAAACATGCAAAATCTTGTGGAGATTGGGCAATAGGTGGCGCTATAATAGTGGAAATGGTTCTAAAAACATGCTAAAATGGCTTAAAAATGAAGTAAATGTGCTTCATTTACACACTTATCACTGACATGATTTTTTTTTTTTTGTCCATCTTGGATGTTTAAAGGTCTCAAAAACACATTTTCAATATTCTATCATTTTAGCCACTATAACACAGACTTTTCACTGTCACCTACCATTTCTAACCACTAGATGTCACAACAAGACCACTTATTTATTGATCAAAACATTTGCATACCTTTGTTGTTTTACATTTTTTGAGTTTAAAGTTAGGGAAATTGCATTTAGGATCATTCTGAATCATATTTTGACCTGATGTAAACACTGTTATGCATTAAACATCTAATTTGGTCCCAGTTAACCTCTTCATAATAATTCTAATAGGTAAAACTGGTTCTATGATTAAACACCTTGTTTTAAAACATATGTAAAGAAAATCACAACTGTGGCTTCTAGATGGCAGTAACAGACCACTTATTGTTTATTTTACTGCTCTATACCAAAGAATGTAATGTAATGTTATGTAATGCATTCTGAATCCCAAACTGACATGGCATGAACACAGTTAGTGCATTTAAGATCAAATTTAGTTAAAGCTTTTCACACTTTTTACTCTGTAGATTTTTAATTGTTTTAATAAAATACAAATTTTTCATTTTATACAGTTAGAACATGCTCAATTATAGAAGGGATATGTTTATGCACACCTAAATGGCTGTAATCACATAAATAAATTACACTGTGGCCACTAGATGGCAGTAGGGGATCACTAATAGCTTATTCACTGCTCTTTTGTCATTTTTATTAAGAAGAGCTAAAATAGCCATAACTCATGAATGAACTAAAATATCTTCACCAAACTTGTTACACATATGCAAGAGGTCAGTCTAAGGTCATAGCATAAAACTCGTAGACAATGGCCAATGATGGGGCTATACATTGTAAAATCACTGTATCTGAGTAACCATTTATCTGATTAACTTAAAATTTGACATGTCGTGTCTTTGTCTAAGGTGCCATGACTCGATCTACACATTATATCATAGGGCTGCTTATACTGGTCACTTTGACATAAAAGCGGTCACTCGAAATGTTCATTAAAAATTTGTCAATATGTAAAAATCGAAGTTGCTTCTCTGGAGTGTTTAATCAAACATTTGTTAGCTCAATCTATAAACTCTAACACTCTAATCGTATATTTCATTGGCGAATAAACTACTTACAGGCTTCCTGACTGCTATATGACCTTACCCTGCTAAACTGCTTGACCCCCGTTAATTGCTGCTTGCAGCTATATTTATTATTATTATTATTATTATTCTGCCGAAGTCACTATTGCCCAGACCAAACCGTAAGGCCGAGAGAGCTGAAACTTGGCCAGATGGTAGTACCCCGGTACACTACGTTCTGGCCAAAGATCAGCCAAATCAGACCATAGGTGGCGCTATGGCGCCAAAAAAACACTTTTTGGACATTTTTGGCCGCTTATCGTTCACCGTTTGTCGTAGACTCAAAAACTTTACATTTTTTGAATCCTTGGGTTAACCTGAACAAAAGTGTATAGCAGAAATTTTTGCTCTACGACGCACCGTTTTCCCGCTACATCGCGATTTATCCGAAACCTACTTTTACGAACTAGTCCTAGGTTTTTCACTCAATCTAAACCAAACCAGCTCTCAAATGTTCTCTGGACACTGAATATCAATAATTATCAAAAAAAAGTTGACATTTTTATTCTCACGCGAAACAGTACACAACAATGTTCGATGCTAATTGAAGCTAAATGCTAATTGGAGCTATAACTTTTGAACGGAATGAGATATCATCACCAAACTTGGTACACACATGCATAAGCTCAATTTGATGTGATAGTGCAAAAACAGCGGACTTTGGCCACATGGTGGCGCTATAAAGCTTAAAAACCATAAAATGACCCTAACCTTACAACCGTTAGTCCGATCAGCTTGAAATTTGGCATGCAGTGTCTTTGACCAGTTTGCCATAACATATTATAAGGACAATGACACATCTAAAAAAACATGGTCGCCATTAGCCAATTAAAATTGTGCAGCCATTTAGCAAGGTTAACGATGAGCGATCGGAACGAAACTCGCTGGGTATGTTCGACTTATGGACCTAGAGGACTGTAAGAATTTTGAAAGAAATCGGCCACTAGCGGGCGATTTTACGCAATTTTAAGGTGTAATGGGTTGTGTATCACACAACCTTTTGCAAAACCACACAAAATACATATCATATGACAGGCCTGCTCATACCGAACAGTTTGACACTAAAACCACTGCTGTCAGTCACACCGTTCGTTAAATATGCATCAATATAGGAAAAACCTACTTTTGCGAACTAGTCCCTGGTTTTTAGTTCAATCGCGACGAAACCAGTGTTGTTGGAATCTCTGGACTGTGTAGATCAATAATTATCAAAAAAAAGTTGAACTTTTCACTTTGGCTAGCTGTAACAGGCTCATTTACAAAAGGGGCGTGTCCACACGAACCTTCATGCCTGTAAACCAATAAGGAAAACTCAAAACACCACAGAAATTGGTGAGCACATGTGGCATGTCAACGAGATGAAACTTGCAAAATTTTGTGAAGATCAAACCATAGGTGGCGCTATAATAGCAAAAATAGTCTTAAAAACATGCTAAATGGCTTACAAATGCAGTAAATGTGCTTCATTTACACAATATTTCACAAAAAACACTTAATCTACATATCATATGATAGGTCTGCTCATACTGAACAGTTTGACACTAAAACCACTGCTGTCACTCACACCATTCATTAAAAAACCATCAATACAAACAAAACCTACTTTTGCAAACTAGTCCCTGGTTTTTCACTCAATCGCAACGAAACTAGTGTTGTTAGAATCTCTGGACTATCTAGATCAATAATTATCAAAAAAAAGTGGAACTTTTCACTTTGGCTAGCTGTAACAGGCTCATTTACAAAAGGGGCGTGTCTACACGAACCTACATGCCTGTAAACCAATAAGGAAGAGGCAAAACATCACAAAAATTGGTGAGCACATGTCGCATATCAATGCAAATAAACATGCAAAATTTTGTGGAGATCGGGCAATAGGTGGCGCTATAATAGTAGAAATAGTTCTAAAAACATCATAAAATGGCTTAAAACTGCAGTAAATGTGCTTCATTTACACACCTATCACTGAAATGATTTACAAGTTTGTTTGTTTTTTGCCCATCTTCGATGTTTAAAGGTCTCAAAAACACATATTTTCAGTATTCTATCATTTTAGCCACTATAACACAGACTTTTAACTGTCACCTACCATTTCTAACCACTAGATGTCACAACAAGACCACTTATTTATTGTTCATAACATTTGTATACCTTTGTTGTTTTACATTTTTTTGAGTTTAAAGTCAGGGAAATTGCATTTAGGATCATTCTGAATCACATTTTGACCTGATATAAACACTGTTATGTATTAAACATCTAATTTGGTCACAGTTAACCTCTGTGTAATAATTCTAATAGGCATAACTGGTTGTATAATTAAACACCTAGTTTTTAAACATTTGTAAAGAAAATCACAATTGTGGCCACTAGATGGCAGTAAAAGACCACTTATAGTTTATAGTTTATTTTACTGCTCTGTAGCAAAGAATGTGATGTAATATAATGCATTCTGAATCCCAAATTGACATGAACTGAACACAGTTAATGCATTTAAGATTAAATTTTGTCAAAGCTTGTCACACATTTTACTCTTTAGATTTTTAAATTCTTTTAATAAAACACAAAATTATTAGTTTATGTAGTTATTTAGTTTTGTCATTTTTGTTGGGAAGAGCTAAAATAGCCATAACTCATGAAGGAATTAAAATATCTACACCAAACTTGTCACACATATGCAAGAGGTTAATCAGAGGTCATAGCATAAAACTCGTAGACAATGGCCACATGATGGCGCTATACATTGTAAAATCACTGTATCTGGGTAACCATTTATCTGATTAACTTAAAATTTGACATGCCGTGTCTTTGTCTAAGGTGCCATGACTCGATCTACACATTATATCTTAGGGCTGCTTATACTGGTCACTTTGACATAAAAGCGGTCACTCGAAATGTTCATTAAAAATTTGTCAATATGTAAAAATCGAAGTTGCTTCTCTGGAGTGTTTAATCAAACATTTGTTAGCTCAATCTATAAACTTTAACACTCTAATCGTATATTTCGTTGTCGAATAAACTACTTACAGGCGTCCTAACTGCTATATGACCTTATCCTGCTAAACTGCTTGACCCCCGTTAATTGCTGCTCGCAGCTATATTTCTTTTTGTTTTCGTATTTTATTTCGCAACATGCTGTCCATTGCCAAGCATTAGGATGATGGAACCTTGTTTAACACGGGGCCTTTTAGCAGGACAAAGAACAAAGGAGAATCAAAACACTACAAATAACAGCGGAAAATAAAACGGCTTGACAGGTGCAGTGTGCTGCCGATGATCTGGCTGATTATCAGCGTAAACACACCGCCGCCGTGCCAGTAAATACATCCTTCACGGCCCGCGTGCAGTCTTTGTATTTATGTCTTTAATACAAAAGGCCTGATCATCTTATTGACTCTGCTGTTTGAATCCTTAAAGGGGTATTAAATCAACCCGAGCACGTTCCTTTGCGAGTTACAGTAAATTAACAACCTGAGCCCCAACAAAAAACAAACCTAATGGGCGAGAGGCTTTAATGAATGATGGAGGGAATTTCAGAAGAGATGAAGATCTGACGAGTCGGAGAAAAAGGTGCAATAAAGGGAACCCTTTGATCTTTCGAGGAGAGAAAATGAGGAATATACTGGGAAGGGAATCGACGGAGACACGCGGTGATTGCAGTGAAGCGCTACGTGTTTGAATCACCTGAATGGAGCACTAAATTGAAGCGCTGTGAGCGTAAGCAGCGAGCATATTTTGTGCGAAGGACAGGTGAAGTCCGTATCTTGGGATGGATCTCCTTCAATCAAAACGCAATCAATCTAAACACGTCTTGGAGTGTGCGGCAATTAAGTCGTGAGCTGCTTAGCGAGTGCTGTCACTTTGAGAAGTTGACAAATTTGTATTTAGTTGCCAATAAATATTAAATTCACCGAGGTGTTATTAAGCTTCAGTACTGCGGGAGATGAAAAAGCATTTATAGTTTGTTTATTTATTTATTTATTTCATTTTCTATTTGGCTTAGTCTCTTTATTATTACGGGGTCGCCACAGCGGAACGAACCGCCAACTTATCCAGCACGTTTTTACGCAGCGTATGCCCTTCATCCACATTCACACACACTCATTCACACTCATTCACACTCATACACAACAGACAATTTAGCATACCCAATTCACCTGTACTGAATGTCTTTGGATTGGCGGGGGGGGGGGAGGGGGAGGGGGTGGGGGGGCGGGGGGGTAACCAGAGCACCCGGAGGAAACCCACGCGAACGCAGGGAGAACATGCAAACTCCTCACAGAAACGCCAACTGACCCAGCTGAGGCTCGAACCAGCCACCTTCTTGCTGTGAGGCGACAGCACAACCTACTGTGCCACTGCTTCACCTATTTATTCTGTTATTTATTTATTTTTTATTCATTGTTTGTTTGTTTGTATGTTTTACAAATATGTATTAGTTAAAATGCTTTTGTACAAGGCTGTGAAGTGTTTTTGCAGTGAAAAGCTCAAAGTATGATCTTTTCACATGCAGTTCCTAAAGAATATTATTTTAATTACAGTTTTTCTGTAATTTTTGTTTTTTGTTACAACACTATTTACATTTGCACAACAGTTAATGCATTTCTCATGGCAATAAGTCATTTGTGCACATCCTAGTAGCAGTTTCTCATTCCTTACAACAGATTGCAAATGCTTTTGGACATGCTTCAATTGCTTTTATACAACTCTGCTGTTTTATAACATTAGAATTTGCTTATGTCATGCTAGCCAAAATGAACTAAACTTGTGAATGCCGAATAGTCATTCCATATAAAACCAATAGTCCCCATTTCATTACTTGAGTCATTACATAGAGAAATGTTGAACTAGTAGTCAAAATCTGTCAAACTAATTTTAACGTTTTAAGTCTTTTTTTTCCTTAAAACGTCTTCTAAATTAAACAATTTCATGAATAATTTACAGTTGTAGGTTTAGTGTATGTGTGTGTGTTGTAAGTTTAGTTCCAAAATGTATTTGAATTTGTAGTAAATAAGGGAGAATTTATTCTTTTGCACAATGCTGTGAATACATTAGAATTGCAAAAAGTATACATGTATGCAGTACAAATGTGAAATATACATATTCAATGTCTTGTACTTAGATACCTCACTGAATGCAGGGATGTCTAACTTTATTGTAGTTTTCAGATAGCTGTGCAAATAGTATATAGTGCTGGCTTGAGCATTTTCAGGAAGTGTCAGACAGACAGACAGACAGACAGACAGACAGACAGACAGACAGACAGACAGACAGACAGTCCATCCAGATAGATAGATAGATAGATAGATAGATAGATAGATAGATAGATAGATAGATAGATAGATAGATAGATAGATAGATAGATAGATAGATAGATAGATAGATAGATAGATAGATAGATAGATAGATAGATAGATAGATAGATAGATAGATAGATAGATAGATAGATAGATAGATAGAATTAATATCTCACATCTGATTTTATTTCTTCCTTTATACTAAAAAAATGACTTATTTGTTTTATTATTCCATGATAAAACTATTTTTACTGGAGATGTGATTTCTGATTAACATTTATATCCTTGTGTGGGTGTTTTTACTGTAAAGAAATGCTGTACAATAATTAAGCCCCATTATTCTTATGTACAATTAAACTGGAGGACACTTTTATATTTGTGAAAGTAGCTGCAACGGCTTATTTGTTCTAGCAATAGTTATAAAAATAGAAACATGATTAATGACAATAACATATTGCAACTTTTCAACTTGTAACTTTGACACGGAGAAGCTCCATATTGGCTGTACTTCTGACTCAATATTAATAACTTCAGCGTGCAGTGCTATCTACAACCACACAGTACAAACTCGCCTATTCAAACAGATGTTGCTGTTAATTTGACTTGTTCTCGCCTTCATTCTGGATTTCGCTGTTTACCAGATGTTCACACCAAACGCTGCATCTTCAATCAACTCGTAAGAATCCTTCAGATTAAAGTCCTATTTTCCGGATGGAATAGTTAACGTAGATGCTCAAAACACGTGATGTGATTTCAAAATCCCCTCCTTATTGCATCCTCACAATTTCTCTTGTAGTTCCTTCCATGAACATACAATCCTTAATTTATTATGCTCATCAAAGCTACATTGACATACAGAGCACTCCACTTATATTGAAACCCTTGGAAAGAAAATGAAAGAAAACTGGCACTATTAAAAATATTCATATAATCTTACATAAATAAATACATAAATAAATAAAGAAAAAATAAATAAATAAATAAATAAATAAATAAATTAAAATGTGAGATATAGAGGCCTTTTTTATTTCTACATTATCATAACCCTCATGTTGACTTAAGAGTTAAAAGTGAACAGTTTTTACCGCCCTAAATAAATAAATAAATAAATAAATAAATAAATAAATAAATAAATAAATAAATAAATAAATAAATAAATAAACTATTGCTGTTTTATTTTGACTTTTTATTTTATGACTTAATGAAGGGGGTCATTTTTGACTACACAGGATATGGAGAGTTCTAAGACCACACAAGAGTTAAAATTTCTTATTTGTCTTAATGTAGGTGATGATGGTGATGATTTCTTGACTATGATGAGACCTGACTAACTTCTCAAGCTGTGAATCTTGGAGATTTTTGGGCCACTTTAACAGTCCAGCTAACACTGAGTTTGGACATGATGGATGCACATTACTTTCAGAATAATCCATAATACTTCCAGTTGGCTGGAATTTCTAAAATAGTTTAGTGAAACAGGTTATGGTCAAATAATAATTTAAATTTCAGGGATAATAGGCTTTAAAATGCAAATAACTGTGGCATAAAGTGGGGGAAGTCAACATTGAACATGTTACATTTCTTTTCCCTAAAGTAACATTTCTAAAATATAATACATATATATATATATATATATATATATATATATATATATATATATATATATATATATATATATATATATACATACACACACACACATTTTTGGTGGTGACAGCTTAGAGACGCCTCTCCTTTGGAGAATTAAGTCCCATGTTTTACTCATTTACTTGGGTGTGATTTTTTCACAGACTTTAACAGAGTGTAAAAATCTTGATAGTTCTGCGGGGCTTATCTATCAAATGTGATCTTCATTCATTTATTTTCAGCTTAGTTCCTTTGTTAATCTGGGGTCACCACAGCGGAATGATCCACCATGTTATCCAGCATGTTTTACACAGCATATACCCTTCCAGCCGTAACCCAACACTGGAAAACACCACTCTTTCACACGCATACACTATGCACAATTTTAGCTTATTCAATTCACCTATAGAGCATGTCTTTGGACTGTGGGGGAAACCGGAGCACCCGGAGAAAACCCACGTGAACACGTAGAGAACATGCATCTGCACACAGAAATGCTAACTAACCCAGCTGGGGCTGGAACCAGCGACCCTTTTTGCTGTGAGGCGATTGTACTACCTACTCCGCCATCGTGCCACCCCTAAATCTGATCTTTATTTTATTTATTTTTTTATTTTTTTATTGTATTCAAGTCAGGTGATTTAATAATAATAAAAAAAAAACATAAAGATCAGATCTGAATGAAGAGACCCTCCTTTTCATCATGTGTTCAATACTTTTTCCCTGTATCATACCATTTTATAATACAGAACTTAATTTGTAAACTAATTAGATTTGTTATCTTTGTATATGTAGATTTCTTTGCTTGTTACCAACATCCAGTGAATACAAGTCAACGGCCCCTTTAGAAATTTGTTTTCTGAGAAAAAACGGTGATGTTTTCAATACTTGTTATAAGGACCAGGTTTTTTTATTTTTTATTTTTTTTATTTCTCTTTGCTATTTGGGCTCATTGGAACCTAATTAAAATAAAAACTAATTATCATCTTTTGATATGATGTACTTTTAGAGAAAAATTATTTTAATATTTACATAAATTTACATAAAACACTTTTCCTGACTGTTGTTTAATGCATATATAACATATACATTTTTTTAATCATGTTTTGACTATCAGAGATGGAAAAACAAAATTTTGTTCACAGTTAAAAATAGTGTTTGGGATATTTCATATGCTGCAAAACAGTTGCAGAATGACACTGCATGTCTGTAACAAAATATAAAACATTCAAAGTATTTTAAATTAAGAGCTAAAAGGTGCTGTCCACACAGAATATGGAGAATTCTGTGTGTGACTGCGTATGTGGCTTAGTGTATGTGGCCACTAAGCCCAAGGAGGTTAACATTAAACAGAGAAAATTGTTTATTTATTTTATTTTATACATTTATTTTTTGGTCGCAGTCCAATGGAAAAAAAAATGCATTGTGCTAAATATGCTCATATCAATAGTTTCATAAAACCTTTTTTTTTTTTTTTTATCAGTTCATTTTATTTAATGTATTTTTTCATAAAACTATGTTGGGACTCCTGCAATTGTGATTTTTTTCTTTATGAGAGCAGAGGTTTATTATTAACTTTTTGAGCAAAATATAAAAAAGACATTTACAAAGACATTTTTTCACAACCTCTTTTGCTCATATTTACCATTTGGTGCAAATCTTAGTGAAGGGCACTGTATGTGCTCATGTTGGAATTGCGGTTTTCCCATTAGGGCACAAGTTTGTGTACGGACTATATAATCTCTGTGTTCATACAGCACAACTCTCATGTCTCTCTCTGCTGTCAATGTTAATAACAGGATAAAAGCCCATGCATTGTATAAATTTAAATGACTTTTTTGGTATCTATGTTATATCTAAGATAAAAGAAGAAGAAGGAAGACTTGTAAAGACATTTCTTTTCAATTTAATTACCCTTAATATTTGAATTGGTAATGTATAATATGATGTAAATGATTGTAATTCAATGTAAAGAGTTTGAAAGAAACCAGTGTATTGCTTTCATAGTGGATTGTGTTTTAGTCATAAAGCACAAAATATTCATTCATTTTCTTTTCAGCCTAGCCCCTTTATTAATCTAGGGGTGGCCACAGTGGAATAAACTGCCAACTTATTCAGCATATGTTTCATGCAGTGGATGCCCCTCCAGCTGCAACCAATCACTGAGAAAAACCCATTCACAGACAACTACAGACAACTTAGCTTACCTGGAAACCCACACGAACATAGGGAGAACGTAGCACAAAATATATTACAGCAAAAAAATAAATAAATACCTTTCTGGCTGTCGATGACAAAGTTTCCCTCATCATTTCCTGCTGTAATTTTGTATGTGATTCCATCTCCATCCGGGTCTTTTGCCAGCACTGTTGCCACCAAAGTATTGGGCCCTGCGTCTTCAGAGACAAACGTCCGATACCTGTTTTTGAACACACACACATACTTATTTAAAGATATCTTCTATGTTGATTTACATTCATGACAGCAAAACATGCACAGATCTCTTTGTTTGTTGAAAGTGATATGAGACAAGTTTTAAAATGGCTAACTCTAACTTGAATAGCATGGAAGCTGCAAGTCATGCTTGCAATTATCAATGCAGCACATGTGTTTACCAAAGATTTGTATGCTATAGAAGGAACAAATTCCACTATACTGTACATCGATATGAAGGTTGCATGTTTAAAGAATGAATAAAATAAAAAAGGACATCATCATAAAGGACAGAGGAGGTGTCAAAATCATCTAAAATTGAATTCTGAACATTTTTCCAGCCTTTCAGCAAAGAAAATGTTATATTCGTCTTAAAAGGTTGCAAAAAAACAAAAAATGAAAACAAAGTCATATATGTGCCCTGCGTTGCTAAAAACACTATTAGGACACATGCATTTCACTAAAATGTGAAAATTGATGGTTTTTGTGTTATTTCAAGCTAATTTGTTCTTCTAGTTTGAAAAGAAATTTAGAAGCTACGTCGAGGTGATTAGATCCTTGTGTAAATTCCAGAATGGAGACTGGATGTCTGTACTGGCGGGTACAATATGACGTCTTTGAGCTTTCATCATTAATTCATGAGAAAGACTTGGTTTGAACCAATCAGCACGCTCTATTTTGTATGAGGTGCAACGTCATTAATATGCACGATAGCACAAATAGGACTGCAGAGAGACGCCACTTTGTGTTGCCAAATGTAATTAAAACAAGTGGAAGAAGAAGAATTGTTCAGAGACATGGGTCATCATGTTGCATTTATAAATGTGTTGCAACAAAGGTTTTGTTTTTCAATTTCCCGCTACGAGAATGAAGCTGGACTTATATGTGTGGATTACAGTGGTCTGCTAATATGCCACAAAAAAATATGTTTGTAAGGAAGATTTTTTACCAGTGAGCAATTTGATTTTGGAAATAGTGAAATCTGGATTCAACGCTCGTCTTCATTAAAAAATAAATAAAAAAATGCGGTTCTAGTTTGTGTTGATTGTCCTGTCTCTACAGATTTGGTAAGCATGTGATCAGTGTTCTCTGTTTGTGTTTATTCAGATGGCAAACTTAGTATCATCAGCAGTACTATTTCAGTTTTAAAGACATATCTTAGTCAAAATGATTTAGTTATTAAGTTTACAGTACATTGAAATCATTACAATATTATGGACTGAAAAATCCACTGTAAATGCTGCTCTCCAAATGTAAACATGTAAACACCTTAATTAAAATATTACCGTCGTGTAGGATTTTTTGACAGGATAGTCTATAGACTCATGGCTTTCTGATACTATTCTCTGCACCTACTAAGTGAATCCAAGTTACCGAGAAATGCGGATGTTTTTTTTTTTTCTCCCATATAGCATGAGGTATCCAATATCTTGTTTGTCATGGGGGCATGCATGAAATGTTCCTGAATGAAAGTGAAAGTGCCAAACTGCAGTCAAAGTCAAAAAATTAATAATTTGACAAATAATTGTATTACTGATGTCCATGTAAACTTAGTCACTGTATCCCCCTTGCATCTGTGTTTGTTCTTTCTTTGTTATCCTCCTTTCCTCTTTCGCTACTCGACACTCCCACCTAAACAAAGCTGGACTCACCCACTTTCCTGACTTTTTTCAAACTAGAGGTGTAAAAACACCCTGCTGGGACAGGGGGGTTTCATGGCAATTTAAGGCTTCTAATATTATTATGAATCCAATAAGTGACAATATGTACAGATTAACTGTAAATAAAAATAAACCAAAAAAAAAAAATGAAAGCAAACCATTTTTTTTAAATAACAGCAAACATCAGCAACTATGAACATGTATTTGTGTTTACATGTTCATTAGTGAACTTGCATTATTAGTGTTAAAAGGTGCAAAATTATTTTATTGGTTATAAAATAAATTAAAAAAAGCACCCTTGAATTTAAAAATAATATTATTACAAATATATAAAAGTGGTGATGCACTCCAAACATCAAACCGTATCTGGTAAATATAATCTGAAGTTTTCCAGAAAAACAGGATGTGCATCTGTTCGCTTTTGACCTCGACAATATGCTACACATTATCTCTGCATGTGAGGAAATGAATCAGGTCAAAGTGATCAGGAGCAGTATGTTCAAGTACGAAAATAAATTGGAATTCCTTTTAAGAAGACCTGCAAGGAGCTGCAATGAAACTTGCTTCATCAAAAGCTTTTAAGATGAGAGGGACCTGCAGAGACTGACAGCTCTGACTCAGTGACTCAAACCACATGCACAGGTGCACACATGCGCACACAAGCACACACATTGGTATTGGTGGTTTGTGAGGATTCTCCATATAGGCGTAATGTATTTAATCCATAAAAAAATGCTTATTATATCGCCAAAATGAACAAGTGCTGATTTTTTTTTTTTATTATATGGGTTATATGAAATGTTGGCATATACATATTTTATGTTTCATTTAACCTTCGTAATTACTAATCAAAATAATAATAAAACTAAAAATGTAATAATAAAATTAAAATGTGTTTAATCAAAGTAAGGCAAGCCATTTCACACGGTGGCCATCTTTGAAACGCCTTCCGGACAGTATGCTTGGGCATTCTGTCTGAATAGAGAAACATCAAATTCTCCGAAACTGTTTGCCAAGCTTAAAATCTGCATATTTTCAGGTTGCCAGAGCTAATGCGCATGCGCACTCGAAAGGAACAATATCACGACACCAACCTCATTTATGACAGTTTTACACAGTTACAGTTGTTATAATCCTCTAAATAATGATAGTCAGATTATGCTAGTCTTCTGAAGTATTCCACAACTTGGTCATGAAGGTGAATCTCCTCCATAAATGAAAGCGATTTTTTGTTTACAAGTTTGTTGGCATTTCGAGTAGTTGCTGCTGTCATGTGATGTTTATTTGACAGGACGGACCGCACATTGCGTTAGTTTCATACATAATACAAAACCAAAAAGCTTTTGTTTTTATTTGCACTTGGTTTGTTTAAAAGTACAGCTTTCAAGCTTTATGTGGATATATTTCTTATGTCTGTGAAGCAAGTAGATCTAGTGTGTCTGTTGACCAAAACTGACCAAAACTGATGGTTTGGTTGATGACCAAACTGTCATAAAAGCACACATCTAGTCCCCCGCAGAAACATCAGTCTATCGCAGGGATCAGGGATTATTTTAGCTCCAACCCTAATCAAACACACCTGAACAAGCTAATCAAGGTCTTACTGGGTATATTATAAACACCCAATCTTGAGGCAAGTTGGAGCTAAACCCTGCAGGGCACCGGACTTCCAGAAATGAGATTGGTGACCACTGATCTATAGCGATTGCTAATTGATTGGCTCCTAATTGGCTTCATTCCCTGTTACACTTTTCAAAACTATTTTTGGGTACTACATATCTTGTGCATTTTATAGTGTTTGGTTTGATGCATCCAAGGATTTGGTTCATCACCTGTCAATCTGAAGGTAAGATGATTGTATTTATGAAAACTGAATGCTTACCATTAATGGTAAACAGTAAAAAACAATACATATACATTTACATATATATATATATATATATATATATATATATATATATATATATATATATATATTAGTGCTGTCAAAATTAGTGCATTACCGCATGGGATTAATTTTAAAAAATTACCGCGATAAAAAAAATGTACGCAATTAATGCAGTTGCAGGTTTGTTTACTTCCTGTTGTGGTGGACGTGTGTTCAACATGCAAGAAATATGGATAAGACCAAGGAAGCACTTTTTGAAGGCAAGTTTCAGTATAAAACAATAAGTTGCATCACCAGGCTCTTTAAAGTTTCTTGTGTCAGAATCCTTGTGAAATACAGTAAAACTTTAGAACGCTTAGTTTAAGCAAATTTGACGAACGCGATCATGCGTGTTGAGAGCATTGTGTGTGTCTGTCTGTGTGTGTGTCTGTGTCAGGTCCGTTGAGGGGTGTCAGGGGTGGAGTGAGCGACGTATCTGAGTAGGGGCGCGTGAGACGTACATGAAGAACGGTGAGGGTGAGTTGCGCACGACATACCTGAAGAGCTAGGAGGGATGTGGTGGTAAGGGGTGTGCAATGTATTTAACGACCGGTTTGCGAGAGATTATCGTTCATTCGCGGGCATCCGGGAGTCTCTGTGCATTTGCTGGATACTCCTAGTCTAAGCAACTGGATGAATGTAAAGGAGGATTAAGCAAAATTGTTTCTACTTTATAATTAATGTTCTCAACTCACAGCAAAAAAAAAAAAACTTTACAATGAGTGCAACTGTTTGTATTTAATAGTTTATTATTATAATTTTTCCAATTTCCATATCTGTAATACTTGTATTTTGGCATTTTTTTGCATGTTATTTTTTTTTTTTGTTATGGGTATTGATTGTTTTGAAATTCAAATGGCATTAACATGCCTGTGTTTTAATTTCTGTAATAAATATGGCTGTCAAGCCAGGATCTTGATGGTTTATTGTGGGTATGTTTTTACATGAAGAAATCTGTGTTACAAGTTAAACAAACATTCTAATAAACAATTATATTTTTATTTTAAATAGTGTTTGTCTTGCGTTTACATTAATTTTACATTTGAATAGCCAAAATTACAAGTTTCAGTATTTTAAATGTGATTAATCGCGATTAATTTTTTTAAAAAGGTGCGATTAATTAGTTAATTTTTTAACTGATTGACAGCACTAATATATATATATATATATATATATATATATATATATATATATATATATATATATATATATATATATATATATAAAATTAAACATTTTTTTATTTATTTTAAATGTGATTAATCGCGATTAATTTTTTTAAAAAGGTGCGATTAATTAGTTAATTTTTTAACTGATTGACAGCACTAATATATATATATATATATATATATATATATATATATATATATATATATATATATATATATAAAATTAAACATTTTTTTATTTATTTTAAATGTGATTAATCGCGATTAATTTTTTTAAAAAGGTGCGATTAATTAGTTAATTTTTTAACTGATTGACAGCACTAATATATATATATATATATATATATATATATATATATATATATATATATATATATATATATATATATATATATATAAAATTAAACATTTTTTATTTATTTTAAATGTGATTAATCGCGATAAATTTTTTTAAAAAGGTGCGATTATTAGTTAATTTTTTAAGTGATTGACAGCACTAATATATATATATATATATATATATATATATATATATATATATATATATATATATATATATATAAAATTAAACATTTTTTTATTTATTTTAAATGTGATTAATCGCGATTAATTTTTTTAAAAAGGTGCGATTAATTAGTTAATTTTTTAACTGATTGACAGCACTAATATATATATATATATATATATATATATATATATATATATATATATATATATATATATATATATATATATATATATAAAATTAAACATTTTTTTATTTATTTATTGATTTTTTTTTTTTTTACCAATTGGAACATTTTGAGTTTAAGGATTGAGCTTGTTTGGTACTAGTTTGACCTGCATTTGTTTGGCCATTTGGGGAACCTTTATTTTGAAACCTGGCAACCCTGAATTACAAGGACAAAAGGCATGTCCTCGTAACCCACCTTAATATTGTACAGCTACTGTACATTAGGTCATACTCATGTCATCATTATACACATTTGTGTCTTTGTAAACCACCAAAACCAGTACACACACACACACACACACACACACACACAGAGACACACACAACAAACATAGACACAAGCTCAAATTTGTATTTTTACAACAAATCCATTATTATTTAGCGAGTACAATAAAGAAAGAGTGGGAGAGAGAGCCAGACCACCCCTCCAACGTTCAATAATAGATTTCCCCACCGAAAAAGAAAGCTGAACTAGTTTGCTCAAGGGGCTGTTAGCAGACAAAGCCAACACATTTCATGCTAAGCTTTTCTTGCCAACACCACGCTTACACTTCATCACATCTGAAACAATGCTGTCAATGGAACAGCACCTCGTGGCGACAAGACAAACAGTGCCTCCACATCTGCACAGCGTGCTGTCTTTCGAGAAGAGAAAGAACGCGTTGACAGACTGTGAGATACTTGTAGACTCTCAGCCACCATTTGTTATTATTTAGCCACAAAGACTGCTTTAAGTCATATTGACTGCAAAATGATGGAGCGTCTTTTGAGGCAGTCCTTTTTTTGGTCAGACAGGGACACCGATGGTCTATCAGAGCAGCTAAAGGTCAACTGTCCTGCCGCCAGATTGACAGCATGTTCTAAATTCAGATGGTTCAGAAATTTTTCTCAAGCTTCTTGCGCGCAAAACTTCTGCTTGTGCACAGCCTGTGAATACTAATACTGCTATGAGTGCTCAAGATGGAAGGCGGTTCGCCTAAATCTGTTCATAAATAAACGAACAGTCAAAGTCACTGAGGCATCTAGAGGTAGAACTTCTGTAGGACTGAAGCCAACATAAATCAAGAGTTCTAGCATAAAGTCCCAGAGCCAATGAGCAGGGATTTTTTCATCACTATAGTGTGTCTGAATTTGAATGTCTGAGTTAGATAGATCACACCAAAACAAAACTTCTGTCATCATTTACTCACCCTCATGTCATTCCAAAGGTGAGTTTTGAGGAATATCCCAGCCACTGTTTTTGATTTAATGAAAATATACGAGGAGTGGGGCTGTCAAGCTATAAAAGAAACAGTAGAAAATAGAAAAACAAGGTCCATATGTAGTCTTCTAAACCATTAAAGCAGGGGTCACCAAACTTGTTCCTGGAGGGCCGAATTCCTGCAGATTTTAGCTCCAACCCTAATAAAACACACCTGAACAAGCTAATCAAGATCTTACTAGGTATACTTGAAACACCCCAGCAGGTGTGTTGAGGCAAGTTGGAGCTAAACCCTGCAGGGACACCGGCCCTCCAGGACTGAGATTGGTGACCCCTGCATTAAAGGGACCAAATATTCTCTGTTTTTTGCACAATTGTCAGAAAAGTGGTCTAATTAAAGGGATTTAAGTCCTAGTTTTTCAGTGAATCAGTTGATCTAGTTCAACAAGCAGGTCTAAATGATTCATTCACAAATCCAATCTTGTTCTTGAGTCCATCTTAATGATTCAGCTCACTGGAGGGAAAGATCATATGGGGAATGTTTCCATCTAAGCTGCAAACTTAATTTATGTGGAAAGGCGTAATATTGGAAAACAATTTGAAAGTAAGGCAGTGTCTCTATCTGAAGCATTCAAGAGAACAACAATCTGCTAATTATAATAAATTACTTTGCACTTTAGAGTGTGCAGACAAAAAATAAATAAATAAAATACTTGAGAAACAAAATCACTTTTTTGATGCGCATACATACCTGCATTTATTAATTAATTCGTTTCCTGCTCTGACAAAAGGTGTACAGTATGTTCAAACTTTTTTGCAGGTAACTAGCTGCAGTTTTCTGCTGAAATGAACACCAGATGCACTGATGGTCATTTATTTTCACACAAAATTGTGACTATGGGGCAGATTATGAATTGATGAAAATTCACTTGGGGGTAAAACACCATGGTTCCTTCGGAAAATGCATTATTAATTGCCCTTCATTTATATAGCATGAGCTGGTCAAGAGCTGGTTTAAGCTTGCCCCTAAGCAATAAGCTTCTGATAATGGCAATCATATGATCATCTAAAACCAGCTAAAGACCAGCCAGGAACCAGTTTAAACCAGCTCAAAACAACAGTTATGCTTCAAAACATGTCTAACCATTATATATTCCTCTTCTTTTGCTTCTTTCTTTTTCTTTCTTTCTTTCTTTCTTTCTTTCTTTCTTTCTTCTGCTACTTCAACCATTACATATAATAAAACACAGAAAAGAACATAAGTTGAAAATGTAGCCCTTTATACATTTTTGGAGAGTTCCAAATATTCCAGGAGCTATTTTTTTTTTTTTTTTCTTTTTGCAGTTTTTGCAGTTTTTGCTTTTGCTAATCCACCAGAAGCTGCTGTGTTAACTTTTTTAAGATCTCAAATTTCTCTCACGAATGCTATGTGCCTGCTGTTCTCGCATAAATCCACCAGAGGCCACTGTCGACTGACTGAGTAACTGACTGACTAAATGACTGACTGACTGACTGACTGACCAAACAACTGACCGACCCTTCTCCTTCCCTTAACCCAACCAAATGTGTTTTTAAAAGCACGGATTGACATGACCACCCACTACCCTAAACCCAACTGACAGTTATCAAAAGCAATACAGAAGAAAAAGCAGGAAACGGGAAAGTGGGTAAGCGCAAAAGGAACATCGTCATACCACCCAATATCATTCATTTTAAAAACAAATGCAGCCAGACGTACTTCTGGCAACATGAGTTTTGATCTCCAGAAATGTATATAGGGTACGTTTTTAGAATGAGCCTATGTTGAATAACATTACTTCATGCAGAGCATGTACAAACACTGTTTTTTTGTAGATAACTACCTACTGTACAACTCTTGTATGTCACCAAAATCACTTTTAGTGGAACTATGAATTGCCAATGTGATACTGGTTTGCTTTATCCAACCAAAAGCAGTTAGTGTGTCATATGGTCATGTGGTTGGGTGTTTTACCTATTACAATGTAAAACTGATGAAGTCTTATTGCAGGATGACAACATATTCAATCAGAACATTCTACACAACATCTTTTGTGTTCCACTGAAGAAAGAAAGTCATACAGATTTCAAGCAACATGACAGTGAATGAATGATGGCGTCTGATTTTCCATCAAAGCAAGTTTAGACCAACAGAAAACTGGACTTTGTAGACAAGAAAAACATTATCAGTCTCTGTCAATCTGAGCAAGAGAGCAGATATGAAAGCGAAAGAGATGCTGAATTGGCCAAAACAAGGACGGCAGATTGATGGAAATCCAACAGGAGGATCGAAACAAGAAGACAAGGAGGAATGAAAGCTGGAGAGCGATGACGAGAAGACACCAATCAGAGGACAGGAAGTGACAGATATAGAGACAGACAGAATGACAGAGGGTAAGAGAGCTTGAGCCCATCATCTCACTCGGTGTACGGCTGATTGATGGCTAACAGAGGGAAGGTGACAGGCGCTTCATGTAGGTGATTTATGTCATCCATGGAGACACCATTGCTTGCACTTTTTCACCCTGTCATTGCACCCCGCCACTGACACACGAGTGACACCCGCGACCTGTAATCTGTTAAAAGTCTCAAAGATCTGAGATCCTTCGCACACACACACACACACACACACACACACACACACACACACACACACACACACACACACACGCACACACACACACACACACACACACACACATACACACACAAACAAAGATCTTCTCCCCTCAGAAACACATTTGAGCTCAAACACACACACATACACACATTACTGAGACATAACTCAAAGGGTTTGTTTTTTTAAATGTTAGCACTGAAGATCCCTTGAGTGCAGCCTTTCAGAAAACCTGTCATGGACTAACAATAACAAAAGTCCTTCTGACGTCTCCCTTTCTGACTCATCGCCATGGCAACAGTTCAGGTGATGGGTCTTGTGACAGTGACTGACAGCTGGAAGAGGCCACTTTGTTTGAAGCGCATGAACCAATCAGACAAGCGAGACGTGGCTCGTCTACATTCACTGTATTTGTCCCTTCATTATGTCATCTATCAATCAGATGACAACATTTCAGCTGCCGAGGCCTGGAAAGACATCCATCAGCGGGACAAAACAAAAGGCAATGAGCAAACGGCGACGATCACAAAAGAACCGACGCTCGGCTCCCAATCATTTTCACCCAAAAAATTTCCCAGCACAGCTATGTATGAAGACCGACTGTTTCGTCCCTCATTACCATGTCCCGTGGCTCTCGGCACAGAAAAAAAGAAAAGCCCTGGCTGGTGCGTAATAAACATCATTCAATCCATCTTACTCTTTGTCCTTGGTCAGGTTGGTGCCAGTAAACAGATCTGGTAATGATGTACTGTGCAAACGCTGCGACGTGAGTGACAAGGCTCATTTTCAGGCGAACTGAAGAAGCTCTGCGCCTTGAAGCAGAGGGGCTTGGGCAAATTAGTCTGCCCAAATGGAACAAACAGCAGTGACAGACATTGCAATTTACTCAATTACAGGCCCGACACATATAGGCTATCCTGCTCACAGAAATGATGTAGGATAGAGAGATTGAGTCTTTTCTGTTTGAGAGACGTTTCAGAGATGATCTGAGGTGAAGAGAAGGGGAACAGACACAGAGGAAAGATTTCAAAACCACACAGCGTTTGGTGTGTTATCTGCTGTTGCTACTGCTTTTATTAGTCACACCGTTGTTTCTAATAGTGAGATCTTTTTTAAATAACATTTCCTCCTTGTCTTCTTCTTCTATTATTATTATTATTATTATTATTATTATTAATTTTATTATTATTATGTTACTACTACACCAAAAGAAACAAAGACATGTTTATTCTGTATAAATACCCATTCAGAAAGCACATTTTTTTCCTTCAAATTTTCGCACATTTTTTCTTGATGTAGGTTCCCAACGGGATTTGTAAAAATGTGGTCAGAATGTAACATTCAATCGTTTCTTCATGTGCAATGTGTAATACTATAATAACCTGTTTCCACTGAGTCTAAATGTTACAGTATGGTTTGGTATGGTCATCTTTATCAGGCTTGTGTCTCCACTGCCAAAGGGTATTAATGGAACTCTTTTGGTGGGCGTGGTGCTTGACAGAAAGTTGCAGTCGGCGTCATTCTTGCTATAAGTTCACATATCATATAAAAAAACACATCTTACTAAACAAATGCTTTATATACTTAAATATTTATGTATGAATAAATTTTAAATACTAACCTTTCTATAAACAGAATGTGATTATAGCTGCAGATTAATTACAATGCAAAATAGCCTACTGTAACGTCTGCAATTTTAAAAAATAAAAATTAATAAATTTAAACATTTATGAACACATTAAGTGACTTACAGTCTCTAAAATGTTACCATATACAAATATAAAATACCCAAAACTTAAATTTAGGCCTTATTTGGGTTCATAAATGATACAAAACATACAAAATCAGTACAAACCTCTCATATTTAATCTTCAGCAGCACATGTAACGTTAACATCATGTTATAAAGTAATTCAGTCATTCCAATCTCATAAAAGTCCAAAAGGCATTCATTCATTCACACAGAAATGCCAACTGACCCAGCCGAAGCATGAACCAGCGACCTTCTTGCTGTGAGGCGACAGCACTACCTACTGCACCACCGCATCACCCAGTCCAAAAGGCAATGAAAATAATTAAACATGGCAGTTTGTTCATCTTTTAGGCTGCTGAAAGAATAATTTGCTCCTTTGTTTTTTTGTGCTTCACTCTCGTGTTTGTCCATTTCTAAAAAAAATATGTCAAGAAACACTTTAATAATCATGCATACGTTGATATTATAAGCTCAAGTAGTTCCTTATTTCAAATATAGATGACTGGTAAGCGATCATGAGCTCTCTGGAGAAAGTAAAACCGCTCGCACTTTAGACAGCCTCATAAGGAACAACAGGAGAACAGGTTTATCTTTTTGGCTTCGTGGTTGTTCATCAAGATGACAACAAGGTTTGTTTAAGCTCCGGTCGACCATCACTCTTTATTATATGTATATATTATAACAGTGTAATGGTATCCACCGTTTGGTTGTGCTAGGCACCCTTTTGAAAGGGTATCCAAAAAATGGTATGGTACGGTTTACTTTTTGGTACATTCTCACAATGCAAATGGGCATAAAAAGCGTACCGACCCATACTGTACCGTCCACTCAGTTGAAACGGGCCATAATACTGTAATACTGTGCACAACAACCAATACCATGTCTTATTCTTGTTTTTGTGATTCCAACTCAGAAAGTCTATCATGTTTAAATACAAAGTTCTGTCATGAAACTCTATTGCAGGGCTTCTTAAAGCCTGGACTCTGATCCGGTTTCAGACAGCGAGGGTATTCACTCCGGACCTGACTCCATTTTATATTGCAAGACCATCAATAGGATTCAAATTTTGGATTTCCTTCATTGATAAATGCTTAAAAATTGTAAATAAACTGTTTAGTTATTTTGTTTTAGTAAAAAAAAAAGGGCGAAAATGAAATTTCAGTTTTCTATAACACTTTGTTGTGACTCTGTTGTTATGATATCCAGTGATTATACAAGGCTTCACATGATCAAGCGGGTTAAACGTGCCTGCTTTAACGCACCACAGCAAAGTGATTATTTAAATGGATAAAGATGTTCAGCTCACGGAAAAAAATGGATTAAAAAAAATTGATAATTCAAAGTTGAATGGACAGATAAGTATGAGTTTATTTTGCCACAAGGCAGCATAAAGCAATTCTGTTTGATTTGTAATGAGACAGTTGGAGTTGTTAAAATTGGAAATGTGAATTGCCACTATGAAATGAAACAGACATTTCAAACGGCAGCATCCAGACATAAGGGCCGCAAAACTACAACACCTAGTTTTCATTACACACCTTTTGTTTTTTAATCTGAACTGCATGCAATGCTTTTTAATGCACACACCTAACCCCACCACTAACCCTACTCCTCACAGTGATGACACTAGCTCCATTGAGTGCATTGGGTCTGACATTGCAACTCTGAGATATGCAATCTCAGCTTGCATCATCATGGCGGCATCCAGATATTATTGGCCTACATTTTATTGTGTTTTATACAAAAATGCACTTATATTAATGGCTTTGCAACAATTGAATTGTATTGTGATGTAATATCAATCAGACTTGGACCTTTTAATGTAGACATTGAGAACCCCTGCTTTATAGGGTGCAGGCTGATGGGTCATATATGTAATCTGCTCCTACTACTGTACGTCAACAACTACAAGGTGCAGGGGATTAGTTGCTGATGCCTTAGCTTACTCTTCAACATATACATGCCTTTACATTACATGTTTTTTGGATGCCTTATACAACAACTCCACTTCTGTATAGATCTGCTACCGGGGTTACATGTATGCAATGTTTGCAGCAGCAGTGTGTTATATTTTTAGACAGCATGTCTGTACTACTGTCATGAGCAAGTCTCTGTACTTGCTCTTCGCCAATAAACATAGCAGATCTATGCAGCCAAGCTCAAACACATCAACCGTGCTATTTACATTTTTATTACCTTTCTAAATCTCTCAGAGAGATGCCATGACAGAATTGTTTTTTCAACAACCAGGATGGATTCCTTCACTTGGGCGACGTTGACCAATAGGAGCATGTAATCTGTTCTGTATGCAGCTGTTTAAATGGCAAATTGAAAGAGAGAGTGACTGAACTGCTAGGTGGACATGAAATGGAAGAAACCTTTGTGTAGTTATACAGTAGTGACAGTACGCTTGCATGTGTGATGTGACAGTAAGGGACAATGACAGATTAAAAAAAGATACACAAATGTTGGCAGTTGTATACTGGAATTAGTGTATAAAATAAAACAGTCAAACAATATGTTCTCATTACAAATGTATTGTAGGTCATTTTAATGCATTTTTGAAGGTAAATGTCTGTGTACTGAAAGTTTTGTTGTCAATTTTAATTCTAAGTAACTATAGCATTTGTGAGAACAGGGCTGCTTTGTTTACAGTTGTTGCAGGGAAATCACTTCTGCAGCTTTAAATTTTGCACCTCTTTCTTGCACAGAATGATTCTGTTTTTCTACTCTTATTGTTCAGAAAACACACACGTATATGTGGGAAACACTTAATAGATGATTACAGAGGCATTTATAATGTATGCGGCTACTAGATGACAGAATGCTTGTCATAGGCGTCATTTGATGATTGATTGCAAAGCAATGTGTAGTCTGGCATATCGGTACCCACAACACATCAGGATTTAATCTAGACAAAACTTGCATAATCTGACACAGCGACTGACGTAACCCACAATACAAGTTGGCTAGTCTGAATGGGGCTTAATAAAAGCTGTATTTTTCCAATGTACATAGAGTGCATCCGGAAAGTGTTCATAGCGCTTCACTTTTCCCACATTTTTTTGTTACAATCTTATTCCAAAATGGTTTAAATTCATTTATTTCCTCAAAATTCAACACACAATACCCCATAGTGAAAATGTGAAAAAAAATGTAAATGGTTGCAAATGTATTCAAAATAAAAACCAAAAAAATCACATGTACATCAGTATTCACAGCCTTTGCCTACTGATCCTTCTTGAGATGTTTCAGCAGCTTAACTGAAGTTCACCTGTGGTAAATTCAGTTAATTGGGCATGATTTGAAAAGGCATACAACTGTCTATATAAGATCCCAGGATCGACAGTGCATGTCATAGCACAAACCAAGCATGAAGACAAAGGAATTGTCTGTAGACCTCCGAGACAGGATTGTCTCGAGGCACACGGCTGAGGAAGGTTACAGAACAATTTCTGTTGCTCTGAAAGTTCCAATGAGCACAGCGGCCTCCATCATCTGTAAGTGGAAGATGTTTGGAACCCCAAAGTCTCTTCCTAGAGCTGGCTGGCCATCTAAGCTAAGTGGTCAGGCAGAAGGGCCTTAGCCAGGGAGGTGATCAATAACCTGATGGCCACTCTGTCTGAGCTCAAGCGTTCTTCTGTGGAAAGAGGAGAACCTGACAGAACGACAACTATCGGTGCAGCAATCCACCAATCAGGCATGTATGGTAGAGTGGCCAGACGCAAGCCACTCATCGCATGGAATTTGCCAAAATGCATCTGAAGGAATCTAAGTCTATAAGAAACAACATTCTTTGGTCTGATGAGACTAAAATTGAACTCTTTTGAGTAAATGTCAGGCTGTACGCTTGGAGAAAACCAGGCACTGCTCATCACCAGGCTAATACCATTAATACAGTGAAGCATGGTGGTGGCAGCATCATGGGGATGTTTTTCAGCAGCAGGAACTGGAAGACAAATCAAAATAGAGGGAAAGATGAATGCAGCAATGTACAAAGACATCCTAAATGAAAACCTGCTACAGAGTGCTCTTGACCCCAGACTGGGGTGACAGTTCATCTTCCAGCAGGACAATGACCCAAAGCACACAGCCAAAATATCAATGGAGTGGCTTGATGAATGTCCTTGAATGGCCCAGCCAGAGCCCAGATCTAAATCCTATTGAACATCTCTGAAGAGATCTGAAAATGGCTGTACACCGTCACTTCCCATCCCACCTGATAGAGCTTGAGAGGTACTGCAAAGAGGAATGGTCAAAAATTCCCAAAGATAGGTGTGCCAAGCTTATGGCATCATCTTCAAAAGGACTTGAGGTGGTAATTTTGCTTTCAAAGGTGCATCAACAAAGTATTGAGCAAAGGCTGTGAATACTTATGCACATTTGATTTTTCAGGTTTTTTATTTTTAATAAATTTGCAACAATTTCAAGAACTCTTTTTTTTTACATGAATTTATGGGGTATTGTGAGTAGAATTTTGATGAAATAAATTAATTTAATCAATTATGGAATAAGGCTGTAACATAAAAAAATAATGTGGAAAAACTGAAGCGCTATGAATACTTTCCGGATGCACTGTATACACAATATAACCAGCAATGTTTATAAAAAGTAATATAAATTGACTGAAATTAAAGATTTATTCATATGAAAGACAAACTTAACTATAAATAGTATCATATTTATCTATTTATGAAAGTATGTGCTATTATTATGACAACCAGAGACTTTCTATACAGTGTGAACAAGGCCTTGTCTTCAACATAGCTGTATGGCTGCTAATTCAGATATGCATTAAATGTAGTAAAGGGTAGGTCTAATTAGACTACAGCTATTAGCCATCTACATTTAAGTATTTCCTGAATCGGTTATACAGAAATGGCTGGACTAAACGTTATTCCTGCTTGTACAGCAGATAAGCTGCTGTAATAATCAGATATCTTGCTGATGACTGTACCTGTGCAGACGATAATTAGAGAGCATTTCATTACAATGCTCAAGTGTGTTTTTTAGCCCTCTTTCAACTTTCCCAAGTGCAGAAGTCCTCAATTATTATTTGCATGCTCACCTAATAAAACAAAATACCCTATAACAGTATAAAAAGAGCGATATAAACGTCTTTCCCCTCCGACACTAGGAGGAAATCAGCTTTTGTGCAGCATTTTTAGGAATGCAGCACACATTGTATGAGGGTACATTTCTCAAAATGACAACCGAAGACACGTTGCTGTTTTCAAAAGCAGTTTAGCAGCAAAAAAAAAAAGAAAGAAAAAAAAAGAAGAAGAACTAAAAAGAAACACACTTCTTTGCTCAACATGAAGCAGCATTCAGAACCTATTTTACTACCATAATGTGATGCATTTCTGAGTGCAACAGAATATTCAGTAAGGAAAGAATGTTAGCAGTTTGAGGCGAAGAGTTGAAAAATAAAAAGAAAGACTGATGTCAGCCAAAAAGAATGACTGCAGAGGCGGTACAAATGATTACATTTTGCATAAAGAATTATCTCTCTTTCGCTTTGAAATAACATGCATGAATGAATGCAGTGTGTACAATAACACCAAAAAGCAAACAGGGTCCTTTTTTGGATTTTGCATAGACTTTAATGTTCTAAGCAGACACCCAAGTCATTCACGTCTCAAACTCGCGCTCTCGGGTATAACCATGCAGACACAGATGCACACACTAGAATACAAATGCAAAAAGTAATTAAAAAGGCCTTTTAGGGGACTGGAAGCACAGCTGAAACAAAAATCTGCCTTGCTTGCCTGTTCTTTTTTGGACCCTCTGATCGAGGTCTGTCTGCCCACCCTCCACCCTCCTCTGTTCTCAGTTTCTCCAGCTTCAGCTGAATGCACGGCTGATTGAATCTGCCTCTCTGATTCAGTGAGCTCTCTGCCAGAAAATCAGTCAATTAAAATGGCCAAGGGCCATAGCTCCGCCAACAAGATGGAAAAAAAACAACAACAATAACAGTCCACAGTCAGCACAAAAGAAATATCAAAGAAATGAGACTCAAATTAAAGCTGCAACTGAGGAAAGACCTCATCGACAAGGTCTGGACCAGGGGAGATGGAGATGAGGAAAGGATAGGCCACATAATCAGAAAGATAACATTGTATGTTTATAGCTGTTTTCTTATTCGGTAACAAGAACAGCAACATTAAGTCAGAGGCAAAGACTGCTCCTTTTCAGAGCAAACAGACTACATTTACATGTGAACAAATATAATGTATATAATGTATATAATGTATATAATGTAATATGTAATAGATTACTTAAAGAACATGTATAATCTAATTGCCTTATATATACACTTACCAGATACTTTATTAGGTACACTTGTCCAGCTGCTCGTTAATGCAAATGTCTAATCAGCCAATCATATGGCAGAAACTCAATGCATTTAGGCATGTAGACATGGTCAAGATAATCTGCTGCAGGTCAAACCGAGCATCTAAATGGGGAATGAAAAAGATTTAAGTGATTTTGAATGAGGCATGGTTGTTACTGCCAGATGGGCCTGTTCTGAGTATTTCAGAAACTGCTGATCTACTGGGATTTTCATGCACAACCATCTCTGGGATTTACAGAGAAATGTCCAAAAAAGAGAAAACTTCCAGTGAGCGATGGTAAAAAAAAACATTGCCTAGTCTGATGAGTCTCAGTAAGGTTTCGGCGATGTCGACAAATTTTGCATCGTTCGTCTAATGTAAAACATTGCGATGGACGATGGCACCGTCGTCTTAGTCTGTGGTGAATTAATTGTTCATAAATAATTTATATCCTTGGCACACTTTGGGCCCATTAGTACCATTTAAGCATTGTGTCAACTCCACAGCCTACCTGAGTGTTATTGTTGACCATGTCTATCTGTTCAAGACCACAGTGTACTCATCTTCTGATGGCTACTTCCAGCTGGATAACGCACCATGTCATAAAGTGTGAATCATCTCAGTCTAGTTTATTAAACATTACAATGAGTTCACTGTATTCAAATGGCCTGGTAGAGTTTACCTAATAAAGTGGCCGGTGATTGTATATACAGCAAGTTAATAAGATCATACATTTTAAGTTGATAAAACTAGTAAAAATAATGGATATCACTACAGGTTAGTAAAAAAGTTGACATCTGAGTTCTGCTTACAGTTCCGGAACTAGAAGGTAAAATGTAAATTTTCAAAGTTCTATGAACGCTTCATTTGTAAATGCATTTCATCTCTATCTACAGTGAATGTAAGAAAGAAGAAGAAAGAAAAAAAAAATACTAGCCTAGAAGTGTAACAGTTAGAGGACTTCATATTATACTTCTGGTCACAGACACTCTTTTCATTTCTCAAGTCACACCACAATGACTAAAGTCGCATTGTTCTTTTGAGTGTTTTGAAAAAGTGATGATGCCGCGTCAAGGTTAACCAACCTGTCATAATGACTCAAGAAACTATTTAACAACAATGTATCCAACACAGTAATCCCTCAATACAGCATTTATATCAGAAAATCTAAATTTACAATGTTTGTATAATAATTATTATTTTTTTAGTCTTAGTCAAAAGTTGCCAAAAAAAAAAAATATATATATATATAAAAAAATATTTTTTATTAAAAAAAATATATATAATAAAATATATATAATAAAATAAAATAAAAATGATGGCATGGGGCATGGTGGCTCAGTGGTTAACACTAACACCCCACAGCAAGCAGGTCGCTGGTTCGAGTCTATGATTGGTCAGTAGGCATTTACTGTGTAGAGTTTGCATGTTCTCCCCATGTTCGCATGGGTTTCCTCTGGAAGCTCCAGTTTAACCCACAGTCCACAGATATGTGGTATAGGGGAATTAAATACCCTAAGATGGCTTTTGTTTATGTGGGTAAAAATGCAAGAATGTATGGGTGTTTCCCAGAGCTGGGTTGTGGCTGGAAGGCTGCATTAAACACATGCTGAAAAAATGCTTGGCGGTTCATTCTGTTGTGGTAACTCCTGATTGATAAAGGCACTAAGTCAAAAAAATAAATGATTAAATTAAATTAAATTAAATTAAATTAAATTAAATTAAATTGAATTGAATTAAATTAAATTAAATTAAATTAAATTAAATTAAATTAAATTAAATTAAATTAAATTAAATTAAATTAAACATGACAAAATTAGTTAACATCAATGCACACAAAGGTAAAGCTTCTGTTAAAGTCAATGTTTTCTGTCTATGTTTGCTTCTGGCCAACTATGTGAGCATCACTTATTTTGAAGTATAGGAAAACTCTCCACTGGGTAGTGAAAATTGCTCAGCTCATCACAAGGCCCATGTTCCTGCTCTTAATAACACTAAAAAAGCACATACACTAAAACGTGTTAAAGGACAGTCATCAAGATGTTTCCTTTCACCTGTCCCAGAGTGTGTTCACAGCACTGTCAGGAAGTGCAGGAAGTGTGAGAATCCAGGCCTAATCAAACACTACTGAGCAACTTCTTTGATGTCCATAGCCACTTTAATGGTCTCTGACACTTCAGACAAGAATTGCTGAACTAATGCACTTTCTGTACTGGTGAATTTCCTCTCTTTCTACCAATGCACTAAAAATAAACAAAACTCAGCGTGCTATCAAAGACTCTAATCACTGCAGTTCTTACCATGGTTTGCTAGTGTCTCTTGAAGCTAGGAGAGTGAGGATTACTCATGCAGCTTCTACTTTTGTCATAAACTAATCCCAGTAAAAACTCACCATATGGGTCACGGCACCAACATATCCCCTTTTAAGTGTACTTGCCCAACAATGATGCTAAGGACCAAAATTTCTAAAAACAATTGTTAGTGCCTTCTTGAGACTAGGAGGCTCCTAGATTGATACAGTTTCATCCTGCACAATTACAGCCATTCAGGATCTGCTTGCCCCATTCAGATTGGTCCTACTGCATTGGATGCATGCTAACAAGGACGCTAACCATTGCATGTAATGTGTGTGACTTTGAACCTGGTATGGTTGTTGGTGTAAGTATTTCAAAGATCTACTGGGATTTTCAAGCACACCTATCTAGGATTTACAGAGAATTGTCAGAATAAAATAAAATATCCAGTGAACAGCAGTTCTGTGGGCGCAAATGTCTTGTTGATGTCAGAGGTCAAAGGAGAATGGCCAGAATGGTTCAAGCTGATAGAAAGGCAACAATAACTCAAATAATCACTCGTTACAACTGAGGTATGCAGAAGAGGATTCTGAACGCAAAACATGTCTAACCTTGAGGAAGATGGGCTACAGCAGCAGAAGCCTACAATTCATACAGGCTCACCAAAATTGGGAAATAGAAGATTGAAAAAACGATGCCTGGTCTGATGAGTCTCAATTTCTACTGCAATATTTGGATGGTAGGGTCAGAATTTGGCATTAACAACATGAAAGCATGGCTCTATCCAGTCTTATTTCCCTGGTTCATGTTGGTGGAGGTGGTGTAATGGTGTGGTGGATATTTTCTTGGCACACTTTGGGCCCATTAGCCATAGCGTAGCTGAGTATTAGCAAAGTCCCTTTAAGCCAAGTCATTTCACTCGGCGGCCATCTTTGAAATGCCTCTCGGGCCGTATGCTTGGGCATTCTATCTGAATGGGGATACATTAAATTCTCCAAAACTACTTGCCAAGCTTACGATTACATTACATATTAAGAATAACCAATAAAAATTAAACAACAATCATCTATTTAGTTTCATTTCGAAATGTTTGTATCACACAAAGTCTACAGTAACTCATGTATGGTATGAGTCCCTCCCTTCGGAGAATTGTCAATCTATAGCGATCACTAATTGGCTCCTGTAATAGAAGGCTGCCTTTATTCGCCATATAGCAATCACTGATTGGCTCCTGTACTAGAAGGCGGGGCTTCATTCGCCAAATTGACAGTTACACATTTCCCCAAAAGTATACGAGTAACATGTCTTGTGTATTCTAGAGTCTTTGGTATTGGTACCTTGTTAAATCTATGCCACGAAGCATTACGGCAGTTCTGAAGACAAAGGGGGGTCTAATCTGGTACTAGTAAGGTGTACCTAATAAAGTGGGTGTAATATGATATAGTACTTTTTTTCTGAAAACTCAATCAATTAATAGTTTATGTACATTGATAACATGGAAAGGACTATTTAATTTAACATTTTAGAGTGTGTACTCAAATTCACATTCTCATTCACATTCATTAGGGATCATGTTTATTCATTCATTAATTTTCTTTTCGGCTTTATCCCTTTATTAATCTGGGGTCACCACAGCGGAATGAACCGCCAACTTATCCAGCACATGTTTTACGCAGTGGATGCCATTCCAGCTGCAACCCATCTCTGGGAAACATCCATACACTCTCATTCATACTCATACACTACGGACAATTTAGCCTACCCGATTCACCTGTACCGCATGTCTGTGGGGGAAACCGGAGCAGGGAGATCAGGCAAACTCCACTCAAAAACGTCAACTGACTTTGCCGAGGCTCAAACCAGCGACCTTCTTGCTGTGAGGCGGCAGCACTACCTACTGTGCCCCTGCGTCGCCCACAGGAAACGTTAAATTAATTTTAATTCAATATAAGATACTTTTCAAACTAATAATTATAGTCACAAGATTACGTTTTTCTCACAGTGATGCTATTTATGTTTCTGTCCGCATTCCCATAATGCCACAATACACCACAGTCTAAATCATAGAGAACAATATGAAAGACTTTTTATTGTATCCATACAACATATATAGTCATTTTGCATCCTTAGAAACAGAAGTGGAAGTTTACTCATACATCCTCAACTACTTTGATTTTGGTACTTTGTTTGAGACAATGTACCTTCTCTGGATTTCAAACTTGAGTTTCTGGGATGTAAGTGAGCAAAAACAAGGGTGCTAAATACTACAGAACACAGAGTTAGGTGTTAAGAGTGCCTCTTAAAGGCAGAGGATTGAGGTTTGAGTTCATTCTGGATATACTACTTTAGATTCAACCAGGATTCAAAGCTGAATTTTTGGCTTGGGCGCTGGGCACTCTAACAAGAATGCTAGAGACAGAAGGATCTAACATCACTCGCTTATGCCCAGAGAGTGAAATTCCTACTACAAAGATTACATTATACTTAAACCTCACTCCTACCCCGGTCACAACATCAATATATTGCCTCAGGTTCTACTTACTCAATCCTCAGGAGGATTTTAACCTGAGTTTCTGGCATGGGAGTTGTGCATGCTATCAAGATTGCTCAAGACCATAACCCCTATTGTCAGTTGCTAGTGTACCTCTAGAGGCCAGGGTAGTGAAGCTTACTCATACAGATTCAACTACTAGGATTGTGCACCAATATAACCCCTCTGAGTTTTAAACCTGAGTTTCTGAGATGGGATAAGGGCATTAAAGTCTACAGCCCCTGGAATTAGGTGCTAGAATGCTTCTTGAGGATAGGGGATTGATGTTTACTCAGACAGCTTCTGTATCTAGTCTCTGTTACATTCACCCTCTGAACCTCACGCCAATCCTTATCACAGCAGCAATACAACCCCCCTGCCGGGTCTACTTGTCCAGTTCTGAGGGAGATTCAAACCTGAGCTTCAAGCACAGAAGGCATAAAATAGAACACAAATGGCCACAACACAGTTCCCCAGTAAATGGTAACATATTGCAACAATTTTTCCTGACAGTGAAACAACATTTTGTTAGAGGTCACACTGGCACTACTATTGTTTTGCCAAATTGATAAGCAATGACATTCTCTTGCATGTGAGATACATCTCTGAATGCACCAAAGGTGTAGCAAAAAAAAGCATGTATTTTTTTTTAAGTGTGAACAGCATAAGCCATTTCAGCTCAGTTTAAAAACAAGTCACTAAGACAGCTAGAGATGAACCATAAAGGAAAGGACAATCAGCTTTGAAGGCATTCTGTTCCCCAAATTGCCAGCTATCACTATGGTTTTACTGTGGTAACAATAACCACGGTCAGAAACATGGGGATTCCTTTCAGATTTGGATTAAACAACTGTATATAAAATGCATAACTTAATATAATTATTGTAACATTATTGAAGTTAGTATTGTTAATACTGTCATGGTATATGTTTAATTCAAATCTGGGTCTCAACCCATGTTCCTGCCCTTTTTAACTCAAGCTATCATGAGATGTACCACTTTATAATAACTACACACTATAAACCATTTATAAAGCATTAGCAAATAATGAATTTATTATCTGTTAAGCATTAACTCTACATAAATAAACGTTAGTAAGCAGTTTATAACTGCAGCTGGAAATGCTCTATTCTTGACCTTCAACCACATTTATAATGTGCTTAATAATTGTACTTTCATACTTTCATTCATAAAGGGTCACGAAACACTAAAACACATTTTTTGAGCTGTTGACAATCGTATATGTTTCCCACACTGCTAAAAACACTAGGACACTAGGAACATTAGGACACATATATTTTTCTAAAAACTGAAAATTGGTTGTTTTTGCATTATTTCAATGAGTTTGAAACTAGTTTTTGAAGCTGCGTCACGGCCATGAGATCTTAGCGTGTATTCCAGCTTGTAGACTGGATGTTTTTACCTGGGAGTACCGTATTACGTCTCTGAGTGTGTTGCATTGATTCATGAGTATGGCTTAGTTCAAACGAATCAGCAGGCTCTATTATGTATGCGCTGCAACTTCATTAATATGCATGCTAGCTTCGAAAACTTTACCTGAAACAGTGTTCAGACGGCAGAGAGACGCCACGTTGTGTTTCCAAAAGGCGTGGGAAAAGAATAAGAAATAATTTGAGATACGGGTTGTCAGTGTTGCTTTTATAATGTGCTGCAGTAAAAACTTTGTTTTCATTTTCCCTTTATGAGAGCGCAGCTGGACTCACGTGTGGATCTGTGCATGCGACGCGCGACAGAAATATGTTTTTACTGAACCTTTTTTACTCTAGAGCTTTTCTCATCTGGAAATGGTGAAATCTGGATTTGCTGCTCATCTCCTTTAAAAAAAGACAGCTCCAGTGTGTGTTGATTTTCCTGTCTACAGATTTGGTAAGTGTGTGCGATCAGCACCCTTTCATTGTTCATTCAGATGGCAAAGTTAAAGTTTGTATGGTCAGCAGTACTCTTTCAGTGTTTAAAGACAGACCTTAATCAAAATGATTTCTTAATTAGTTAATTAATAAGTTCTTAATAAGTTAATTAGTTCACGTTAATATCACTACAGTATTATGGACTGAAAGATCCGCTGTAAATGCTGCTCTCTAAGTGTAAACAAGTGAACACTTCAAGCAAACTATTGCCGACTGTCGTGTTTAATTTTCTTTCTGACCTACCGAGTGCATCTGAGTTACCGAGAAATGCAGAGGTTTTTTCTCTTATATGACATGCGGTATCAAGCATTCCACCTTCATTAAACACATTGTCTTTCTCCCCTATGTGTGTGTTTGTTTTTCCTGTGTGAAAATCAGCGCGTGCCCAAATGGGAACTCTTATTTTTGAAATATAAATTATTGACAAAGTATGAAAGTTCAATTATTAAGCACATCATAAATGTGGTTTTAAGTCAATAATAGAGCATTTGTAGCTGCAGTTATAAACTGCTTACTAGCGTTTATTAATGTAGAGTTAATGCTTAACAGATAAGGAATTCACTAGATGCTAATGCTTAATAAATTATTCATAGTGTGTTTTTATTATAAAGTGTTACCAACATCATACTTGCACCCTCCTTAATGTACAAGTGGCTCAAATTTGCTCATTTTGAGGCTGAAATCAGCAGACATGCAAGAACTTTAATCAAAAGGTAAACACAATACAACACTCTCCATCCAGAGCTCCTTCACAGGACTTCACACTTGTAAACACTCGCTGCATCACGCTCGCACTGCTCTTACCACCGCCCACATTCGTCAGTGCTACCAAGCCGACCAATCACAAAGCTCGCCCTACGCATATGCGCAACATTATTCGAGAGGTGCGCGTCAATGTAAGAAATGACATCTTTGGGTAAATCATTCCTTACAAATACAGTATGTGACACTTTAACCACCATTTGGAGGTGCCCATGTTGCTGAGCAATGAAGTCTATATAAAACAATGTGAAGACCTGTGTGTCCGCCCTTACACTTTTTTTCCTGACCTTGAAAATATAATTTTTATAATATAATCTTTTTTCGATTAATCATGTAGCCCTAGGATAAAGTGGTCCTATTGAAAACAGTTAGTCTGAAGCCCTGCCACAATATCTACCATCAGTTTTTATTGTATTTCTTGAGGATCAGAAGGTTGAGGTTTACTCACACAGCTCCAAGCTAATCTCTGTTACATCCACTCCATAAAAAAAAAAACAACAACGCAACAGCAATATATTCCCCATCAGGTCTACTCAATCAGAGAGAGATTCAACCATACGTTTCCAGTAAGGGAAATTGGGACAATAACAAGAACCACAGCCTTGTGTTATTAACATAGCACAGCCTATACTACATACTATGAAAGCATCAGTACATTCTATGCATTTGTTCTAAACACGCAGCTAGTTTAGATGTGAGGCCACATCAACAACGTGGAAATACACAGAGCAGGGGTTTCGGGAAAATTACATGAATTAATATGTTAACTGCTACCCTGATAACAATATCTTGGCTTATTAAAATATTTGCAGCTTAGGGCCAAATAAAAACAACAGTCCTTAATTATCATGTTCCTCAAGGAGCGAAGGAAAGAAAAGATAAGCAACTCACACAGGCTGCGAGAACACTGGAGGCTCGTCGTTGACATTGGCCATTCGGAGACGCACAGTGGCTGTGCCGGTGCGAGGAACCTCACCCTTATCCACTGCCATCACTACAAATTCATACAGGTGGTTTTGCCTCTCGTAATCCAGAGGGCCAGCTGGGAATATGGTGCCATGGGCTGAAATGATGAAATCTGGGCTTAGCGTGTAGTATGTAATCTCTGCATTCTGCTCCGAATCACAATCGCTGGCTGATACTGCAAAACAGAGGGAGAGAGAGAGAGAGAGAGAGAGAGAAACAGGAGGTGAGTATTAAAACATTAAAAGTTGCACTACAGAGAAGTGCAACATCAGCTAATAGGATCAATCTTTATTTGAGCTTCCCTGTGTAAATAGCTCGGGCATCGGCTCTTGTCAAATGAACAACCAGAATGGTTATACATGACTGGCAATCAAAAGATCTCAAGTAGGAGTCTTATTGCATCTGACAACTACTGTAAAATGCAATGGCGTCAATAAGGTGTGAGCCTGTTTCAAATGAACTATGAATAAGGTGTTGCATACACAATAGCTGCTTTGCACATCAACTCAACTATTTTCGACAAAAGGGGTACATATTTCCCAAGCTGATATCTGATTTTACTGATTCTGCACTTTGGAAAATCAACAATTTCTGCTGAACAGTATATATATGCCATTTAGAGTTGTACTGTATGCTATAAACCACATTACGGAAAAGATCAATTGTATACACTGATTACAAACTATATTAAAGACAACTGGATAGAAGAATGCATGGATGGAAGATGGATGGATGGATGGAAGAATGGATGCAGGAATAGACAGATTAATGGATGGATGGATGGAGGAGTAGATGGATGGATGGATGGATGGTTCTAGCAAGACACAACTGTGTAATTGCCAATAAAGATGTGTGAATATACATTGTTATACATTTAATTGCAAGCCAACATAGGAAAGTGTAAACAAATGTTGATTTCATCAATGTCAATTGCTTGACACAAACTGAAACTTGACAGGTCTGCTGCAGCAGTAATGGTGATGAATTTGTGCACTCTGATCCACTCATTTAATTAATGAACGGTGCAATGCATCAGATAAAAAAAAAAAAAAAAAAATATATATATATATATATATATATATATATATATATATATATATATATATATATATATATATATACATGTTGGTTATTTTTTATCTTTCTGACTACATTTTATGTGTTGTTCATTCATTAGATGAGCAGATCAGTGCACATGCATTCATAGTTTTCTGTCATGTTCATATTACTAACACAGATAACCGTTCAAATTTCTGTTTTTGTCAAGATATGCAGTAACAAACATTTCTACATACTTATTTTCATTGACAAAATTAACACTGATGCAAACTGTAATAATAATAAAAAGCAGCAAACCAGGCTTATTCTGATTATGTACCTTTATATACATTTCTGGAGAGAGCAAAATACGTTTCATTAACTATGTGTACGATTTTTGAAATCTCAAATTTCTCTTGTGAGTGCCATTTGTGCCTGCTGTTCTTGCAAAAATCCACCAGTGGTCGCTGTTGATTGACTTACTGACTGACTAACCAACCGAACGATCCCCCGTTTTCAGTTTTTACCACATTCTAACTCTGCTATTTACTTGTTTATCTTTTGGCTTCTGTTTTGTTTTACCCGCTTTCTGGAACTGTTCTTTACTGGACCTAAACCCCATCATCGCGGTCAACTCTGCTCTGCACCTCAAGTCTGCCGACATACATGTCAAGCTACTGGACAGTTAGCAGAAAAGCTGTTCACATGCAGGTAAGCGGTCAGCTGTTTAGGGTGAAAAGGAACGCCATCATACCGTTCCCTAGAATTCTTTTTAAAGACAAAATGCAGCCATATGTAGCTCTGACTACATAATTTGCGATCTCCAGTATTGTATATGGGCTGTGTTTTCAGAATAAGCCTGTGTTGAAAATCAGAATCCAGAAATAGTACCACATACAAGTTCATACTGTCAGTGCAAATGTAGAATATTGCAATTCATTCATTCATTTGTTTGTTTGTGTATATTCATTATTTTTTTTGTTCGTTTTCATCCACTTTTCTGGGGCTGGGTTGCAGCAGTCTCAAGGGAGAACCTCAGACTTCCCTCTCCCCACACTTCCTCCAGCTCCTCCGGGTGGATCCCAAGGCGTTCCCAGGCCAACCGAGAGTCATAGTCCCTCCAGTGTGTCCTGGGTCTTCCCTGAGGCCTCTGCCCAGTGGGACATGCCTGGAACACCTCCCTAGGTAGGTGTCCAGGAGGCATGCAAAACAGATGCCCAATCCACCTCAGCTGACTTCTCTTTTTGAGGAGGAGCAGCGGCTCTACTCCGAGCTCCTCTTGGGTGTCAGAGCTCCTCACTATCTATAACGGTGCACCCTGCCACCCTGCAAAGAAACTAATTCCTGCTGCTTGTATCTGAAATCTTGTACTTTCAGTCATGACCCAAAGCTCATGACCATAGGTAGAATAGAAGCGTAGATTGACCGGTAAATTGAAAGATTTGCCTTTCGGCTCAGTTCCTTCTTCTTTGTTTCTATTTTAGTTAAAAATTCAGTTATCAGAATGTACATATCTTCCAGTACATTAAAGCCTCATTCACACTATGAGTGACTCACAGTGGCAAAGTAACAAGTGAAGGAGAAAAAGCTACTTCCGGCGACCTCCGTCTACGCGAACGACAGCAACCGTTGGCGACCAGGTGAGTGTGTAGAGCGATGCGACAAAGTTGAGAACCCATCAACTTTATGCAAATGAAGAGATGCTTTCTTGAGCGACAGCCAATAGGAGCACCGGTAGAGCTCACGTGATCCTCTCTCAGCTCGCTCAGAGGCCGGTTGTATTCTCCGTGCTGTAGATCTACACAGACGTGTTTGCAGTAGGTTGTTACTCAGAGCGACAGACAGCTACAAAGTTGCTTCTAGTGTGAATAGGGCATAAATAAGTACACCCAACTCTGACTATTGATTCTCTAGTTTCTTGCATAATCCTAATTGGATTAATCTTGCTGTTTGCTCTCAATCAGGACCTTCCAACTGCACACACAATCGGCCTATTGGAAGATCCCCCACCTAACTCAATTCCATCTACCCCAAACAAAATAAAAGATTCAAACAAATGGAAAATTCCATGCTTATTCCCAAGCTTCCGCTGTACATAAAGCTGGAGTACACCTCTCAAAAAAAAATCCCGGAAACCTCAGCCATTACCAATGTGACTGTTTCCACAGATGTTTAAATTATAAATTGTCCATCACATACATTATACATGCATGGTTGGTAGCCACATTACTGTACAAATGATTCTTGAAAAGTAGTCTTTCTTCTGTTCTCCAGGATAGGTTTAAGTGGAGCATGCAGGATATTTCGTGCTGGGAAGAGATAATTGTTATGAAGCCCACACAGACGGGTGTGCAGATGCTAGCTAGCGTGCACCTGCTAATCAGCACATCTGCTCTACACCTCACCGCATCACCTTTCCAGTTCTGCCAGGAGTTTCTGCGCTAAGCTCTCAAAATGTCTGCCAAGACCCGTTATTCTCCAAAGCGGAGGGGCTTTTTTTAAATAGCAGTACCTTTCCAGTGTGTTTGTTTGTCCTCTTTTGCTTGGTGTTGTGTCTGCATATGCATTCTGTCTGTCATTGTCAATTGTTGTTGTGTCCATTTCATTTCTGTGGTGCTTTGATGCCAGCTGTGGTTGTCTTAAGCGATTCCTTGCAGATTTATTTATGTCTGACACAAGTGGCAACTGAATTTTATAGAAGTTGTAAAATAAGATATAAAAAAAGATTAAACATTGCTATAATAAGGTTTCAACATGCACAAATATAAAAATATAAAAATATAAAATTTGTCTCTAGGTTAACACTTTATTTTGATGGTCCAATTGAGTATTAATAGACTGCCTGCTTAATATCTGTTGATACTGCTGCTAAACAGACATTTAACTCACTATAAGAAACTTTGCAAGTACATGTCAACTTACACTAACCCTAACCTCAACCCTAAACCCAACCTAATAGTCTACTTATAATCTAATGAGATTTAGTTGGCATGTAGATGCAATATAACTTAAATTAAAAAATGGACCCTCAAAATAAAGTGTGACCGTCTCTAGTTGTAAAAACCTGACCTCTATGAAATAGCACACAGCAACAGGTGCACTAATGTAAAATTAGCAAAACAATCTCACAGCAATTCAGAAATTTTTGATAATTTGTGTTAATTTATATTATCGCATTTGAACCTGTGTTGCCAGATTGGGTGGTTTCCCACCCACTTGGCCAGTTTTAAATGTGATTGTGCAGGTAAAAATAGCATTGGCGGGTTGACAAAATTTGGGCAGTTTTGAAACGTTAATTTTATATGCAACTTATTAAACAAAACATAGCTGTGTGCTCCTACTCCATTCAGTTAGTAGTAACCAGTGCTTAGCGCAAACTGCATGGGTCCACCCACAAGAAGGAAAGTTGAAGGAAAGCTATAGCAAAATATGACTTCCCAGACTAATTGGACTCCCCTTTACGTGCAACCACATCATGCAGCGCCTGCAGTTAAACTCACAGCAGTTTATCACAACATTTTTATCCATCATTTTTTTCCCCCACAATTAACAGCAAGAACAAACATAGAAGCATTGTCTGATGGACAAGCAGTACCTAATTGCGTTCAAAAGAATTTAAAATGCCAAACAGGATGAACGTATACCCTATTTCGATTGCAAAACAGACTCTGACAGGTAGTGAAATATACACAACAATAAGTGCAGTATGTCGGTTAGAGGGCGCAAATTTTTATATGTGATCCAGTTATGTTGTAGTTTTGTGACTGCCAGTGTTGCTTGCTGTATGTTTAAAAAAAAAATGACTATATTAAAATTTATATTTTTGGCTTGTTTGGGTGGGTTTTGGACAGCTTTTGGTCAGGAAAAAGTCATTTATATCTGGCAACACTGCTTTGAACGTTTTAGTCAGATTTGCTTATCAACCAATGAGTGATAGGGTTAGGGTGTGGAGGCATGACTACTTTAAAAAAATTAAATAAATTAAAAAACGTATAAATTAAATCATACAAATTAGCCTAATTTCCAAACTAGGTAAAATAGTTACAACTCCTCATGAAATCATGTATATCAGTATGTTAACCTGCTCAGTAACATTGTCAAAATGTCTTCCAAGATCTGCTAATCTCCAAAGGGTCAGGTTTTTATTAATATAAGTAACTTTGTAGTGTTTGTTTGTTTGTTTTGTTCTCTTTTGTTTGGTGTCGTGTCTGCAAATGCAGTCTGTCTGTCGTCGTCAGTTGTTGTTGTGTCCATCATTTCATTTCTGCGGTGCTTTGATAGCTGCTGTGGTTGTGTAAAACTTAATGAGAATATGAAAGCTGCTCTTATCATAGCCCAGGGCATGTGTCTTCCATTCTGTGTGCTACAAGTGCACTCTCAGGAGTTAGTGCATAGACTCTAGATTCAATGTGCAATTTAGACACATGAAAGGGCACATCAGGGGAGAAGTGCTTCAAAGGTGGTGTTAAACAGAATGATAGAGGAAGAAAATAGCATCTTCTCGCCTTGTTTTCTCTGTGTGCGAGAAACAGACTTTGTCTGGGCCACACTAGTCTCAAATGCCATGGCTACTGGTTGCACACAGACTGTTCATGCTCAGTCTGAATCTTAGATGGTTTTACTTACTAACTCAAAAACTATGTTTGCTGGTTGCTCAAATTTCCTAACTGAAATAAGCTGAAACAACCCAATTCTTGAGTTTTATTTACACCAACGTAATTGTACTTAAAATGTCAGTCCACTTAAACCTGTAAAAACTAATAAGCTAACTTAATTCCTTTATGTTATGTTGTCTCTACACAAATCAGCATTTCACATTAGCCCCTTTCACACAGTGATACCGGTAAATATCTGGAAAATTTCCGGAAAGACTTTACCGGTATATTGAAAAAAGCGCTGTTCACACAGGCGAGGACGTTACGGAAATTTTCCGAAAAAGAGCATTCACACATCCATTCCAAAATACCGGTAAATTCTGACATCATTCACCACAAATGAGCTTTAAACGGCTGCGCTTGTATTTGTAAACATTTGACTAAATTACAAACTCTGTGGATGATCAATATTGTGAACAACTTTCGCAGGATCACTTTCACATGTCAAGATGTTCATAATATGTGCGTGTGCAGGCGCTCATAGGCGCACGCAAAGCTTGAAGGTAAACAAACAACGGCTTATCATAAGCATCTCATCGATGATTATTTACACAGTTGGCATTAAGAAGAACATATAAACGTAATCTGACTATCTTCTAGCAGCTAAATGTGTCTGGAAAAATATTCAAAGGCTTTTATCCTCACAAACTGTGCGGACGTAAATGCGTCTGACTGTTGTGATTGGCTAAAGCAGACGTCTCACGTCAGCACGTTCTAGACGTGCACGCGCTTATTACGGGAATCTTCCTTCTGCATTCACACAGCGCAGCATTCCGGCAAATTGCCGGTAATGTTACAACTTCTCTTTCCGGAAAATAGCCAGAACGAATTTACCGGTATTTTCAAAAAGGACCTGTTCACACATACAACCTTTCCGGAAAATTGCCGGCAATTTTCCGGAAAGGTCTGTATGTGTGAAAGGGGCTATTGTCTATGATGCTCAAGGTGCACACAGACAACTGCAGGAGGTGATGATGATAAACACATATTTAGTTTTAAATGTCGGCAGAAATATGATATAGAAACGCACCAAGAAACATACAAAACATGCCTTTTTTGTATATGGCTGTTTTGTTTTTCATAGCATTCAACCTCAGCAAAAATATGCACATTCAAATGCCTCTTATCATGAAAAATGTAATAATAACAGAAATGTTGATTATAGGTGATGCAGTGGTGCAGTAGGTAGTGCTGTAGCCTCACAGCTAGAAGGTCACTGGTTTGTGCTTCGGCTTGGTCAGCTGCCGTTTCTGTGTGGAGTTTGTATGTTCTTCAAGCGTTCGCGTGGGTTTCCTCTGGGTGCTCTGGTTTCCCCAACAGTTCAAAGACATGCGGTACAGGTGAATTGGGTAGGCTAAATTGTAGGTAGTTTATGAGTGTGAATGAATGTGTATGGATGTTTCCCAAAGATAGTTTGCAGTTGGAAGGGCATCAGCTTAGTAAAACATATGCTGAATCAGTTGGCGGGTCATTTCGCAGTGGCAACCCCAGATTAATAAAGGGACTAAGCCAAAAAGAAAATGAATGAATGAATGAATGTTGATTATACTTAATACATTTTAACACAAATTTACAAATCAATACAGAATTTTTTAAAACGTAGATTTCCCGCTAACATTTGGGCGCTGTTGGACACCTTCTTAAACACTGCTGATTTGTCATTGTGTTCACATGCTCAACATAAATTACTGTGATTCGCCGTGAAGGTCATCAGTTCACCAAACTCACCGCTGTGTGTACTGAGTGTAACCACAGATACAGGGACACTGGACACACAATTTATCACCGGATCACTTGTATGTCCGCTTATAATCAAACCAGCTGATTGACATGACTGAAATGCTTTAGTGTCCTTGTATCTGTGTTTACACTCAGTAAACAGTGGTGAGTTTGGTGAACTGATGACCTTCATGGCCAATCACATTCAGTAATTTCTGTTGAGCACGTGAACAAATGGAAATGGATGCTTTTAAAATTTCAGTATCGATTGAGACCGTATTCTAGAATTGTGACAAAGGTAATGAATACATATATATACACATACATACATACATACATATATACATATATATACATACATACATACATACATACATATACATATACATATATATATATAATAGGGTTGTCACAATGCTGGAATACGGTCTCAATCGATACTGAAATTTTACATACATACATATACATATACATACACAGTTGAAGTCAGAATTATTAGCCCCCCTTCGAATTTTTTACGAGAGCAAGGAAATTTTCACAGTATGTCTGAAGATATTTTTTCTTCAGGAAAAAGGTTTTTGCTATTTGTTTTATTTTGGCTAAAATAAAAGCAGTTTTTTATTTTATTTATTTATTTATTTATTTTTTTTTTTAAGTATGTTAAGGTCAAAATTTTTAGTCCCATTAGGTAATAGTCTACAGAACAAACCGTAGGCCAAATAGTCTACAAAATAAACTATCTAATTAAGCCTTTAAATGTTAGTTTAAGCTGTATAGAGGTTTCTTGAAAAAATATCTAGTAAAACATTATTTAATTTTATCATTGCAAAAAAAATAAAACTAAAAAATCAATAAAAATTATTAGAGATGAGTTATTAAAACTATTATTCGTATCATTAGTAGTATTATATGAACTATAAGCAAACTATTAAATATTAGCTTGTAGCTCAAAGTATTAAACAGCTGCTTATGAATGGCTAGTAATACAATAGTTGGGTTTAGATGTTGGGTGTGTTTGGGGTGTAAAATAAGACCATAGTTTCTAAGTACTAATATACAGCCAATATATTGATAATAAGCAGGTAAAACACCAAAAGTTAAAATTGGAAATGTGTACTTACATTAAGTTTTGAGGTGTTTGAGCCCCCTAGCTATTTACAGTGTTACCGAAAAAATACTGGTTCCAAACTTTTAAATAGTTCTTTATATGCATACATGCTAAAAGAAAGAAAAATAATTGAATGAATGAATGAATGAATGAATGAATGAATGAATGAATGAATGACAAAAAATGTCAAACATAATCTATGAACAAAAAATGCATACAAGTGAATGCGCTAGTAGTAAGACATATGCTCTTTCTGGAAACAAGACACTAAAACTTAAGTGGCATCAATAAGTTATCTACTTAGCGCAATTTAAAACTAAGTGAGAAAAAAAGTAGGATTGAACAATGTTGTTCGACCGCAGTGATCTTAATTTTTCAGCAGCCTAGTTTTCCCAAGGACAGTGTCTAGATGCTTTTTTGTTAAATATTGAAACAAGTTTAAATTTATCAGAGTACAGATACATATTTTATGTTCAGGATTCTAACTGGCATTTTACAAATGTTATACTGCGTTTTAAATGTTACATAAATGTCATAAAAATTATTTGTTTTGTAGTAAAAATTGTTCAACATGCATACATGCATGCATACAGAAAGAAAGAAAGAAAGAAAGAAAGAAAGAAAGAAAGAAAGAAAGAAAGAAAGAAAGAAAGAAAGAAAGAAAGAAAAGAAAGAAAGAAGCATTCATTTCATTTTGGCTTAGTCTCTTATTTATCAGGGGTCGCCACAGCAGAATGAACCACCAACTATTCCAGCATATGTTTTACGCACTGGATGCTATTCCAGCTGCAACTCAGTACTGGGAAACACCCACACACTCTCACATTCACACAGACTTATACACGGCGACCATTTAAGTTAACCCAATTCACCTACCCCACATCTTTGGACTTGTGGGGGGACGAGAGCACCCAGAGGAAACCCACGGAAACACAAGGAGAACATGCAAACTCCACACAGAAATGCCAACTGCCCCAGCCGGGACTTGAACTAGCAACCTTCTTGCTGTGGGGCTACATCACTTACCACTGAGCCACCGTGCTCCCAGAAAAAAAATGTATGTATTATTTATTACTTATTAATTCATTCCGTTTATATTAATTAAACTAATATATATTTTTTTAATTATCAATTAGTTTCAGCTAAAAATCTTCTTTTGTAAATCATTCACTAAGGTTCTTTATTGAATTTATAGCTCAGTTTTAATTCTGTATGAACTACCCCTTCAATAAAAAATAAAATGACGAAATAATGCCTTCATTTAAAGCATATTTTCATCAAAAGAACATTATGTATACAGCATAAAAAAATGAAGAGCTATATCTGGCTATAGTGCTGTTATGCGAGGAGCAGTGGGTAAAGATCTATGGTGCATTGATGTGCAGGTCCAGAGTCTTACCCTGCAGAAGCGACGTTGCGGTCGTGACTGTCTCTGGGACACCGTCTTTGCTATAAATGGACTGCAGGAACTCTGGAACACAGTCATTCTCGTCTGTGATGATCACTCGCACCTGTGAGAAACAAGGCGAAGAGAAGCCGGAAGGCACAAAAATAGATGGGTGAGAATTTTGAACACAACAAATGGGCAGATCACAATATCTTGCTTCATGAATTATTATTGGTAACTTAGCACATCACTGAATCAAGAAGGCTGAGTTTTCAAGAAAGCCTTGCCAAAAAATCTTGTTTTAACAAGCATTAAAAGCCGTGTCCTTTCACTCTACATTACCATCGTCCTGTTTTATCTTGGCCTTTATTCAATGCAGATTATTTAGTGTCAAACTGTTTTGTTCTTACATAACCAAGCATCTGCGGCTGAAAATACAGCAGTTCTAAAGTAGCGCAGAATTTGAACACAAAAGTTCAAACATCCTCCAGTACCACATGCTATAGCTCTTTCACAATTTGTTCCAAAAGCATCAGGGAAGCTGAAAGAGGCACCTAATGCCTCCCATAAGACTGAATTAAGCTGAAAAGTTGCTGTCTGGAGGAGGAGAAAAAAAAAAAAGAAACACTGTGTGAGTGCTTTTGGCCTGACACTGTTGCAGAAGCTTCCCGGCAGTTGCTAAGTGACTTTAATAACCTACTCACTTCAATTTCAGAGACTGGATAGATGAAAATAGACAGACCTAGTCAAAAATGGTCAAAATTGTGACAACAGTTCACAGTCTACAACATTAGTAAGATTTTAAGCACTATCAGAGCCCACCTTTACAAAATTAAGTGAAATAAAATGCCTTTGTATGTGATGGTGTCAAAAAAAGAAGAGCTGCATGACAAGATCCCTGAGGGAAAGTTGTGTGATCTAAGTAAATGTCCAAATCATTTTTATATAGTTTGCTTTAAGAGGATATATAAAACAGCTTTAATTTTTCTTATTATTATGTTGGTAGAGAAACTAATAGCCAAAAGACACTGTATAAAAACAGAGATGAAAACAAAACAGAATTTGGCAATAAAGGTGAGACTCAATTTAGCCCCTCTCTAAAGTTTGGGAGGAATAAAATTGATTCTTAAATACAGTGAACTCCCACCCCTTCCCATAAGCTCTGAAATTACACAATTCAAAATGTTATCACTCAACTGAATGGGTGTTATCAGTGGTTTTCAGCTGATTCATATGGGCAAGTAGGGGCCATACTGGTAGGGTCAAAAGGCTGTTATCATACATCCACATGGTTAATCAGCTATACTAATAGAGAAGACTTCAGATCTGTTTTTACATTACTGTGGCAGTTGGGTTAGGGTTGGGGTCAACCCAAGCTCATTCTGGAAACGTAGCCCCGCGGACGTTTCTGGAGGCCGCGATTTACGTGGCCGGAGGTACGTAAAGGCCGCATATGGTTTTTTTTCGAGCGAACGCTTCGGGGCGGTGTGGCGCCGCTCTGCCCCTCCTCTTCACGCTCGCCGGCCGACGGCTCGCCTCCGAGTGGAGGGCTTTCCTGATGCAATCAGTTTGTCCGACTAGCTCACAGTGTTGCGTAGGCGGAGTGGAGGCCCTGGAGGAGGAGGAGCCGGAGCCGGCTGTGGTGGACGATGACCGGGATCGAGTCCGGGGAACGGCAGGTTCCAGAAATCAGGTAAGACGAAAAACGGAATCTGGAAAATGAGGGCGAGAACGCGGCGGGATCCGAAAACGCAGTCGAAGTTGAAGACGAGGGCTTTAGCTTTTTTTTTTTTTTTTTCCGATCCGGCGGCTTTTCGCGCGAGAACGGCGCGAGCGCGAACGCCCCGCGCTCCTGAGAGGCGTCCGCCCGAGACACAAAAAAACGCGCACAGCGGCCTCTCGCGGATCCGCGAAAACAAAAAAACGATCGAATACGTACCTCCTGGGACGTAAATCACGGTCCGCAGAAACGTCCGCGGGGCTACATTTCCACAATGAGCCCGGGTTGGTTGGGGTAGGGGTAGACATTAATAAAATATAATTAATAGGACATTTAATGAATAAAATAAATAATTCTCATGGTTAATCAGCTATACTATTAGAGAATAAAATAATCTATAGGTGATTAACCATGAGGATAGATGATAACAGTCTTCTGAGCCTACTAGTAGGTGCAGAAGGCCCCTACTGGCCCATATCTATTAGCTGATAACCACTGATAGTGGCCATTCAATCGAGTGATAATATTCGAATTGGCTGCTAAATTCCATATTCTGACTACCTTCAAGGAAAAAAAAAAAAAAAAGAGTACTTAAGTGTAATTAAGTAATGTTAATCTATATATAAAGCGTACTTCATTCTATGTAACTGTAAGTCAACTTGATCACTGCTTAGGAATAAGTTTGCCCACTTTTTATGTCAATGAACAAGTAAAGACAAAATAATTTTCTGTCAGTATTAATTAAGTATATTTAAGTGCAGTTTTAATTGTTCTTTTCTGATAAGCCTGAATGTCTACTTTCTTAGTTTTAGTTTAAAGAAGTATTTAAATAACTTGAATAAGTATATTTTTTTCATATGGGTACTAATCAATACCATCTGAACTAAAGAGAGGAGTTCTGTTTTGATGCACTTGATGTAATTACACAGTAATAAACATGTTTAATACACAGCTCAGAGGCGTTTACATTCTTGGAATGAACTATCTATTTTTAACTGTACATAACTGTAATTATCCATTTGTAAACTGATGTTAACTATTTATTTTAAGATATACCAATTGCCAGGGCCGGCGCGTCCATAGAGGCGACCTAGGCGGCCGCCTAGGGCAGCGCCCGCGACACCTGCCTCACCACCCCATCCTCAGTTATGTCCGTGACACCTCTCCATCCACCCCCCGAAACCTCCCTCACCACCTGCGTTCTTGGTTATATCCGAGACCCCCCCGTTTTTCAGTACTTAGATAATCGGTCACTCTCGCCTTCACTTTAGGGTTGAGGGCAGCGTAATCGTCCTCTGCCTAGAGCGGCCGTTCAGCTTGCTCCGGCTCTGCCAATAGCATTAGTGTTAAAACCAAATAAAGACTGTGGAAACAACTCGAGATTTAAATTAAATCAAAATGAAAACTGATTTAATTGATTCACTGAAAAACCCAGAGGAATTCACACTTATGTCAAACAAAAACACTATCATACACAGTAAAGTTTTATTCTAAACAAACTTATATTATAGCATATTTTATAGATTAAATTTTTATTATTATTTCGGTTAAATGTTGTGAAATGATAAACAAAAAAAGTCATGACAACACATTTATTTTTGTTATTTGAACTTATCTTAAGTTCTTTTTTTTAGTTATGCAAAGTAAAAAAATAATTTTTTGACAGTTTGTTTATTGTAAGTTGAGATGATTAGAAAAGTAAATGTTTAGGATCTTGTTAGCAACAAACCTCAAAATATTTTCATTTATGTTTAACAGAAGAAAGAAACTCACTTAGGTTTGGATCAACCAAAGTCAAGAGTAATCGATGTCATTCTTTTAATTCCTGTGAAATTTTTAATTCACTCATCTTTTTAGAATCTATTCAGCAACACAGCTATATGAGTTTTAACACTAATAAATGTTTACAATTTTAATACATATAAAAAGGCAGTAATAATAAAACTGGCACATAAATATTTATACATTAAAACTTTATTGATTCATTCATTTAATTTGCACCTGCACCACCAGACATTAATTTGTTGAAATAAACACTGCATCAAAAAGACAAAGATTCGTTATAAAGAACAGTTTTGCTTAAAAAATAAAATAAATTTAATGTAAGTTAAGATGATCACAAAAATTAACTGTATTTATTTAAAATATAATTTATTTAAAAAATATACATATTTTTTACAGTGTAGAAAAAAAAGCATCCTTTTTATACACCTTTTTAAAATATCCTCCGATTTTCCATGTCTGTGAGAACCCTAAATACTCTGACTAAATGGTCCAACATAATTAATGATTCAAAGCCTGCTTGTTTTGCACATTGTTAATTATATCATTTTAAACCGTGCTTTTAGTTAGTTTGTTGTCAGCAGGTGCTTTAACACAGGTGTTTAAGGTCTCAAAAACTTCATGGTGAGGGTAAGCTGCTTTGTGCCAGACAAACCAACAGGCAGATATCGCTTTGGACCACGTACATCTCAAGCATGTCTGTCTTTGTTTGAGTCTGTTTTTTCTCTGCATGGCCTCTTGCTCCCCATCTGCAGTTAGACACACTGTAGCCTGCATTGTTTTGTGACATTCCTGAACTAATAGTGGGGATTTTTGGCTGGCCCGCCTCAGGCCAGGACAGATGTATGGATCACTGAGCAGCCAGATCAAGTTGAGATGAGGCGAGCCTGCATCCTCCAGGGGAATGTAACTGTAAGAGGCAGGAACGGGACTGCTGGCCATCTCTTTGATTTCAGCTAAATTGTTGCCCTTGCATTCCCTACAGTGCCACAACACTCTTGTTTATCTTTTTCACTCGAAATGACCATATCCTCAGTACAGGGCATACATATTGTGGATATTTCGCCTTAACTAAAAGATGATCTATAGATGTATTGTTCAAATGATAAGAAGTTATTCATTATTATTTACCACATAATTTTACATAAATGCAACCCCCCCAATGCTTAACACACAGACATCAATCAGTGATATTCTGCAAATATGGACAAGTAAAATGACGCCTTCTTAACAACACCAAGAAACAACAAACTTTGATGATCAAACAATAACAAAAATGCAATAAACAACAAAAATAAAGTCAGCAAGTGGTAAAACAATATGATTATAACACCCTAGTCAAATAATTTATTCATGCTGCAATGCTGGGAGTTCACAAATCAGCAATATCTCTCTGTATGAAACTGTTTATTCAGACAGCTGCGATTGGCTAGTTGGGACAAGGGGATTTTTGCTGGTCTAATGTGCAGTAGCTGCAGTATGACCCTGCTTTCAAAATAAAATGATTGCTCTTTAACTCCCTCTCTCTCTCTTTCTACAGTATGTCTTGATAATCATTATTGGATTAAATTATTAATGGTAATAATAAACAGATGCATTCTTTGGATGACAGACAATATAAACATGATATCATGATAGACAATTGTTTATATTGTCAATCTTTAATTATCTTTTCTCCATACATTTGCCGTTTTAGTGTAAACTGAAATACTGGTGAATTAACTTTTGCACAATGTTTCACAACTATACATTACATTTTGAGCAAACAATCCCCTTCTGTTACAAATTTAATCTTACTCTTGGAAGAAACAATGCTATTGAAGATAATGACCAAAAGATAATGAACCATTTGCTGAACTTTTTTAAGGTGGTCATGTGATATATATATATATTTTTTTTTTCTTTTTCTATATATAACTACTTGATAGCTAAGGAAATTACAGGATTTTAACTGTTAAATTGGCAAATTCACAAATGATGTCACTGAAGGTAAAACATCCTGTTCACAATTACTTTTCATATTGAAAATACATAATTTTGTGTGTTTGTTCACCAAATCAGTGATATAATTTGTGATTTTGGCCATTAAAGAGTTAAAATCCTGTAAGTTTTAAAAATATTTAGTAGTTTTGATCAGGACTGAGGTTGATTAACAGTTTTATGCAAAAAAAAAAAAAAAAAAAAAAGTATTTTTACAGCAGTTTAATTTAGTGGATGTTTTCATCCTGAACAGCTATTTAGCAACAGAGCTAGATAAGTTTTAACACTAGAACTGTTTACAATTTTAAGAAATTTAAAAGATAGTTATAATAGAATTTACATATTAGTATTTATAAATTGTATAAAACCTTATTCTTTTATTCAGTTTATTAATTCCATTTCCAACTGCACCACCAGACAGACATCGATTTGGTAAAAGAAACACTGCATCATAAAATAAAATAAAATAAAATAAAAAAATAAAATATATATATATTTTTTAAATAATTAACACTGACAAGAAATGTTGCAGTTAAAGGATGTTTAAATCTCCTGTTGTTTTATAAATCTAAATACACCATTCGCCCTTTAGGTCTAAAATGACCTGCCTTCATTCAAAATTTAAAGTACATTAGCTATATGCTAGCTCAAATCTATTTTGCATGAAGAAAGAACCTCTTCTTCATCACTACCTCTTTGAATGTTGAGGTTTCCCCTAACAATGTACATCACCATGATCACCACTCATTCTTTAATAAAGTTATTTGTTACTCAAAAGATCAAAATATCTGATTTCCCAATTCAAGAAATCTATAAATCTAGTGCATGTTCACGTTTTTGTATTCACCTGCAGCTCTGACACTCACCTCGGCAGCACTACTGAGACTGTCCTGGTTCTCACTGGCCCTCACCAGCAGCAGGTAGCGGTGCTGATCACTCTCATAGTCTATAGAGCGGGTCAAACTGATCTCCCCCGTCTCAGGCTGAATGCTGAAAAGACTGCTGGGATTGATGAGCAGGCTGTACGTCACTGGCTGCTTTTGGAAGGACACCGCAGGAGTGACTAGAAAGCTGGGTGAGAAAAGAAAGAGTCAGTGTGACTATTATTTTGAAAATGGTGTTACACAAGCAAGCAAACAATAATGCCCTCATGGAATCAAAATGTATACTATTTATTCTTGTGTTAGCAAACACTGCTAATCTTGAGGTGAAATTAATCTAGAAAAAAAGGATTTTGGATATCTGAAAATCGTCTAAAATGACATGAATTCTTTGTTTGACAGATTGGGAAGAATATCCCTAACCAGTTCTTTTGGACCATTATCTTCTATTCAGTCATTCAACTGGAAATATGTCACTATATTAAAGTCAGCATCAGTTCACGCCAAATTTGAAAAAAAAAAAAATTTAATTAAATAAATAAATAAAATAAAGTTAGTGCACCAAGGACACTTGAGCTCCCTTACGAATGAGTTTATTCAAGTGTGCTATTAAATGTACTTTTTTTTTAACTAAAATATAAGAAAAGGATTTTTTCAGTCTACTTTTTAAGTACTTCTCTGGAATAATTCAGGGATTCTTCTCAGAAATATACTTAAAATTGCACTGTACAGCCTATGTTTGTTATTGACATATACTAAAAACAACAATTATGCATTCTATGTACACAGAGCTTATACGACATGCAATATATTCATAAAAACTATTCAAGCATATGTTTTACATATTGGATGCCCTTCCAGCTGCAACCCAGTACTGGGAAACATTCATACACACAAGTATTCACAAACATACACTCAATTTTATCTACCCAATTCACCTCTGGCGCATGTCTTTGGACTGTGGGGGAAACCCACACAGGAGAACATGCAAACTCCACCCAGAAATGACAAATGGCTAAGATGAGACTCGAACGGGCGAACTTCTTGCTGTGAGGCAACAGTCCTAACCACTGAGCCACTGTGCTGCCCCTATGTTCACTTTACTTTACTTTACTCCGTCACAACATTACATGTTTGAACTGTCTTAACAGAACATAACATGCAATAGCATATATTTAAGTAATAATACTTCAGTAATAATAGGGGAGAGCGAGGACCAAAATAACATGGGATGAAAGTAATAAAGCGATTTTCTCGAGGCCCTGACAACATTTGCTTTCTAGGCCCACTTTTCATGTGTCACAGCTAGGCATGGGCCGGTATAAGATTCTGACGGTATGATTACCTTCATGCCCTTGATATGCCCTTCATACAAAAAAAGTTTGTGCACCCATGTTTTACATGAAGAATACTTACATACATATACTTAAACATTACTTTGGTATACTTCAATACATGAAATGAAAGTCTGGGTTTATTGTGTTTTTGTTTTTTGTAAGAGTTCATCTGGACATCCATTTCACTCAAAGAAACTGGTCAAGGTTGTATGCAGTATATTCACACACATTTAGTTACAATCACTTGCAAAGCGACTGTGAGTAATTGAGCGACTGTCTGTTGATAAAACGATGTAAAGACAAATGGAAATTGATACAGCAGGAAAAAATTTGCCACAGGTTGATTGATCCTGTGGATAAGTACAATAAGCAATTTCCTACCACAATTTATAGGACCAAAGTACATACAGATCCGGTAATCAAATGCATGGAAGAAAACAGAAATTCTAAAGAAGCCAGAGGAAACGTTTTTTTTTTTTTTTTTCCACATCAACAATGACAGATTGGATATCTCTCACTTAGAACAAAAAATCCTCCATTTCGATTTTTATTGAAGGTGCATCTGTCTAACTGATCACTGTTATTATCACTTGCTTTCTCATTGTTCGAATTCACTGAGTTAAATCATGACAAATGCTTCAACTATAGCATCTGCAAAAACAGAAAACCCAACAATTAAAGTGTATCAATGTAATTTTTATGACATTCAAGTATTATCAAAAAGAGCAAAACGCAAATATTTACAAACACAGTTAGCAGAGAGATCACTACAGCTAATTATTCTAACACTTATGCAATCATTTATTTGGGGTAATGTTCAATTTACATAGATTAAAACATAGCAGTCTGTATTTTACTTAATGTGTTGTCTAACTTGTAACATCTACAAATATTTACACGTATATAGAGACAATAAGATATCATTTGGACAAGCAAACTGGACTTAAAATGCAAATAATGAATAACTTTATGGAAGTGCAGATTTATAAATTAATCTGGTGAAACTATTTATGAAATCACATTTGTCATTACTTTTGATCCATTCTGAATCATAATCTTTCATTTTGGGGTGACTTCGAAGTGACTTTAAACAGGCCTATAAAATACGACCGTGTTCATTAAAGTACAAAGTACAAAGCTGGTTTTGTACTTCTGTCACTCATTTCCAGGTATTCTGACACATATTTGTATATTTTACAAGTACAATTTATCACAATTTCTGTTTTCAACTGCTTACACACATTTTCAAAACAGTGTCACCTTTTTTTTTCCCCCAAAACTCTACACACAATTCCCAAAACTGCTCACACAAAATGTCTCACATTTCCTTCAAAATGTAACACTGCATTCAAAATGTCATTCACACATGTCAGAATGAAGCATTTGCATTAAATGGCAAAGACTTATTTCGTAATAATAAATGTCTGGATATACTAGTCGACGTAGACTCAATTTTGATAAGATAAAAGTCGACTTCTAAAAATCTAGTCTTTCAACCCTAGGACATACCATGTACACACATATATATAGTATATCCTGGAAAAGCGTCATGTTGCATAGGGTGTGTGATCATACACTTTGCAGCGCCAGGATGCTTTTTTTGAGGCATTTAGAATTTTAGGATAAGGTGAATATGGAGATAGGTACAAAACTACAAATTGTACTTATTGTTGTATTATTATTATTATTATTATTTATTTTTTATTTTTTGGACCAGAACAGCCTTTGACCTATACTTTGCATATATATATATGCTAAAACTGGGTGCTTATGATAAATCCAATGAAATAAACAATTAACAATAAAATTAACAATTTGTCACCTTAGAATTATAATGTTCTATCTGACATTTCTGTCAAAACTGAGTTATGGACATATTCTTATTAAATGACAACTTATTTACATTATGGGATGTTTTTTTTTTTGTTTTGTTTTTTATAAGTTGTTTACATTTTAAGACTTTTTACTTAAAAAACTAATGTCACACACATACTGTTTGCTATATGGAATGCAAAAACTTTGAAGCTCAAAATCTCAAAATAATTCAGAACGCAGACAGAACCTTTTAATTCAAAGGTGGTGAATTAATAACTTTTTGGCAAACTGATAATTATTGATATAAGCACAGTTATATAGTTTAGTATATTATTCTACCTTTGTTTATTTACAACAATCATGCCTTGTGTTTTTTTTTTTTTTCTTTTCTTTTTTTTGGTAATAAAAAAGGGTGACACGGTGGCGCAGTGCTGTCGCCTCACAGCAAGAAGGTCGCTCGGTTGGGTCAGTTGGCATTTCTATGTGAAGTTTGCATGTTCTCCTCGCGTTCGCATGGGTTTCCTTCATATGCTCTGGTTTCCAACCACAGTTCAAAGACATGCAGTTCAGGTGTAAGCTAAAAAAAACGTATAAAAAAATGTCCGTAGTGTATGTGTGTGAATGAGAGCGTATGAGTGTTTCCCAGTGATAGCTTGCAGCTGGAAGGGCATCCGCTGTGTAAAACATGAGCTGGTTCATTCCGCTGTGGGGACCCCAGATTAATAAAGGAAACAAGCCGAAAAGAAAATAAATGAATGAATGAAAACTAGGTAGAATTTTTAATGGTTCTGATTAACACATTATGTTATGAGTGCATAAATATAGACCCGTAATCTAGCTATCCCTAACAGTTTACACAATCTGCCGTTTGATTATATTTATTTATTTGTATATTTTTAAATCTATAAAAAAAAAAATCATTAGTGGCAATCACAGACAACCGCATTTTTGACAGGATTAGAATTCTCAGAGGATCACTGAGTTTGTAAGGTAATGTTCTCATTTTCTCTGGACTTATTACAGCAGTTGTGTGTAAAAAAACAACAACGTTTTGGCACATTTGGACAGGATTAAAATTGCTAAGCATATCTATGAAATATCACAGATTTTACTAATGACCCACTGGAAAACTAGTCTCGCCTGAATAGGGCTTAAGATTGTTTTTTGTTAGGAGCTAACAATAGACACTGTTATAGAGTAGCTGCCAAAAAAAGGCAATGAATATCATATCTGACTCTTAAAGTTTTATTAAACCATCAATATTCAAACTTGATTAAGGTTTTTAAATGACAAAACATTATACAACAATATACAACTTTCAGTGGTGGCCATTTATCTTTGGTCATGCTCCTAAATTTTTTCTGGTGCTCCAAAATTTTTGAAGTAGGGAGCAACGGTTCCACCAAGTAAAAAAAAGTTAATTTCAAGGCCTGCAACAGACAATTATTTATTTATTTATTTATTTATTTATTTATTTATTTATTTATTTATTTATTTATTTATCCACTGTTCTGTCATTTATTTTCAGTGTAAAATTATTACTTATTTTTAAAATATAAAATTTTCTTATACAGTATATTTTTAAACACAGAAAGAGAACTATTAATAACTATAAAGAGACTATTGTTTGTTTTTAATAATATTATTTTAGTATTAATCAGTTACTGAGCAGCAATAAATAACTTATTTTAAACTCCTTATATTTAACTCCTTGTAAAATATAAGGAGTTTTCATGCGATTTGCTAAACTATATATTAATGAATGCAAAATAATCGTAAAACCGTGATCATTATTCAGACTATAATCGTACAACAAAAATCTACAATCGTTCCATTCCTACCTCAGATATCGCTAAAGAAACAACTCAAAAACATACTTTTACTCTACCAAAAACACCTCTGCACACATTAGATTTAAAGCACACACATAGCCTATCTTCATCAGCATAACATCAATATGTCTGGGTGAAGTATGATTACTTTTTGGCTTGACATCACTTTCGGCCACCGTTGCAAATAATATTTTATGTGCGCAATTAACTCAAACCTCGCATTAAAGCAGATTTTAAAGTAGTGTTAATACAAAATGAAACTTGTAATGATATAACTCATCGATGAAAGCTTTTTTTACTTTATAATTTACCATTTTTCTGTTTCTTGATACATTCAGGCGCTGTGAAATAAAGGGTAGCATTATGATAATCACACAGACAAACAGCCAAGATTGACGTAAATGTGTTTCCGTAATCCCAAAGAAGCTTAACGGCAGACAGGCAGATGAACAAAGGTAAATGTGACTTCCTTTCAGGTGTTATTGCTATTACAACTCCTTTCCCATTGGCAGAGTTTGCCTGTTGGCTTGTTCTGCCTCAGCTGTCTGGCAGAGACCACAGCGTTTGTGGATAAGATTAACGTCACCCCATTTTGGTGCCATGAGCAATATACTTATCCTAACATTAGCTAGCTAACCGGATCTTTGCATAGCTATGGATGAAGCCAACCCGGTTCAGGAAAGATGCAGTGGCGGTTGCCAAGCCAAGTTTAATAAAAGCAACAATATGGTGGAACTTCAGGTATGTGTGTGTGTGTGTGTGTGTGTGTGTGTGTGTGTGTGTGTGTGTGTGTGTGTGTGTGTGTGTGTGTGTGTGTGTGTGTGTGTGTGAGAAAAACAAAACGCAACATGCAGTGCATATTTAATGGCATGCAGCTGCCATAAGTGGATGTACATGTAATAGGCACTTATTCCACATGGAATTAGGATCATTTTCTACATGGCGAAACCTGATTTAATACATCTACGTAGGGCAGGGCTAATCATTCTTCCCCGAAGCCACATCAGAATGACTCATGCAATATCAAAGTGCTACACAATTAGCGCAGACTGCACAAAGATACAATAATCAAAGGTCTAATCATCCCATATACATGTGAGGCCACGATTTAAAAAAGAAATGGGGGCTTTTATGGTATATATTACCTGTTGTAATGCATGGTTAGCCACTGAGGGCTGTCTATACTGCAGACCAAAGATCTGATGTTCATGCATCTTTAATGCATATCACAGTAGCCTGACATAGTCAAAGATCATTATTTCATGAATTTTGCATTGTATAGTACACGATGACTCACAGCAGAAGCAGAGGGCGCGTAGATGGCTGTAAGTGCAGCATGATCCTGTTTCTATTTGTTAGCCTGATGGATAAGCAGCATTCTCGCAGCGTGGGAGATGCATTTAGGGTGCGCTAGAATTACACCATGGAAATAAGATTTGCTGCATTTACGAGATTGGCTGTGTGCGCCCTATGGCTGTACTCACGGCTGTCCTTCTGGCGTGTTTTCTGGTATGGGAATGGTGTAAGACACGTTGGTGAACTGAGGAGCTCTCGGGCCTGCGATGATGGAGAGTACAGCAGGAGGACTGCGGCTGCCCTGCCGGTCTGCAGCCACTACTGTTAGAAGATACTCTCTGTCTCTCTGAAGGGGGAGGCCTGTCGTCCGCACGTGTCCGTTTTTCCTGTCCACTTCAAATCTTCCATCCCCGCCTGTTGTATGACAAAAAAAAGATTCAGCTCAGCGGCTTAATGATGACTTGGTGCAGCAGTTTTATACTGCAGTCCCGGGGACCCATCACGGCACATTTAGTATGCCTCTCTTATCTGACACACAGTTCATGGAGCTCTCTGCTGACGAGCCGATGATCTGAATCAGCTGTTAAATAATGAAGACATACAAAGTGTGCAGAGCACTGGGTACTGAGGACAAGAGGTGAGAACCATTGGCTTAATCAGGCTGAGCGCGTGCATATATCCAGCACTAACTCAATGTGAATTGGTAACTTTTTTTTATTTAGTATTTGCATGAATTTATATGATCTCATTTGTACAACTTATAATGTAATGAACTCTTATTAAATCATATGAATTAGCCACTAAACTTACAAAACCTTAAATAGTAATGTTTCTACCTGAGATATTAGGATGGCAATATTTTTCAATATTCTTCAACTGGTTAAAGTTTGTTAATCCATTAGTTAACATCTGACAATTATGTAAATGTTTATAAATAAATATTAAATAAAGTTAGATTTTTTTTTTGTCACAAACTTTTCATATATATATATATATATATATATATATATATATATATATATATATATATATATATATATATATATATATATATATATATATGAGCGTATTGTGTTTGTCACATAAAAATATATACAGGTATATCAAAACAGGTTTAAATAAGCGGTTACTTCTACTACTAAATGATTCTTGAGCACCAAATCATCAAATGGTAACATTTTTGGGATGCATATTTGTCTTGTTTCAACAATAACAGAAAAAAACATTTCTTTACCTTTTAAAGATGATATTTGGTCAACAAGTACAATAAGTTTTTACTACCAAATAAGGTAAAATAAATACATTTCAATATATAACACAGATACTATCCCTGCAATATGTTTATTAATAAATAAAAACAGAGACATTTCATCACAATGTTTTTTTGTAACACTGAGCCTGAAAGTTTTTTATATCTACTTTGTACTGATGATTTTTGGAAACAGGTTTCAGGGTGAATTTTTGATTCATTTTACAAAATAATTAACTTTGATGAATTCATGATTCGCTTTTTGAATTTTAAAACTGGCTATGACAATGCTTTGAAGTTGATAATTTTTCTTGGGAAGTTTCACATACACAAGGCAAAAATAAGGTCAATTACTCCCTCCTTATTTTTTTCTGTAAAGATTTAATTAATAAAAATATTTTATAATTCTCTGACCTCAATTACAAGAAACACAAAGGCTATAAAAACACCTCTAATAATGAAAAAATAATCACTGGCTAAGTTTTGTATATTTTTTTGTATAATTTTTTATTTTATTTTATAATTTCATTTATTTCTACAATTTTGGGAATCCGATCATTGATTGTTTTGTGAAAAGATTGTGGAAAACCCTTTCTGTAAGTGAATTTGGAAGCTGCAATAAACAACTAAATGGAAAAAATGGGATTTTTTTTTTTTTTTTTTTTTTTTTTACATATATAGAACTCTGTTTGGTATGATTTAGTTTGATTAAAGCACAATAAATAGATAAATTTGGTTTAACATAACACTTTACAAATCTTTAGAATATAAGGCTGTCACAGATGCATGTTTTTAGAAAAATTATTCAAAATTAATATATGCTTAATTAATTATATTAGTTTTAAAACAAAATAAATAATGCTATCTAATGAAAAAGGTAATTCATTCTTTCTTTCTTTTATTATATTGCTGTAAAATATGATTAGAGGAGCACATGAAAGTCTGACACTTAAAAATAAAAGGATAATTTAATTCAGACTTGTGTTATCAATTGAATGTTGGGAAGAATACTTTCTTTAGTGAACTGATGTGGCTTCTCATCAAAAATGAGGCAGAAATTATATTATTTATTGTTCTATACAGTGATAAAAGCCATGTTAATTAAAGTTATAAATATGCATTATTATTTTGAAAATATCTGAGAAGACCATATACTGTTGCAATTATCTTCAGGTTTTATCTGTCAAAACATCTCTATCTGCATTTAGCATACACAGTGACGGCTGGACACATTTGTTCAAATGAGGAATTTCTGGAAACTAAAGTGTTTAACTTACTTGTGATCTTTCTGTGCGAAAGAGCCGTTTAGTCTAGTAAGAGTTTAGCACTCCATAATTGTTCTGGGTTAATATGGGTATTTCATATAAATATTTGTTAATTATCGGGTTCCGTATTTTGTTTTCTGTTTATTTAAGGATGTGAATTGCATTATGGAATCTTTCTCTTTACTTTGTTCACTTTTCATGTTGAAAATTCAACTCTACAGTTTTACAAAATGACTTTTATTGATATTTTGATGTTTTTTTTTTTACATTTACGTTTCATATAATATATAGAGATAACTATTTGCAATGTCAATAAAATCACTTTTTCAAACATTTCAAGATCAAAAGCTGTTGGGGGATAGATCAAAATTTCATTATACAATTCAAAAGATAAGCAAATATTATGAAAAATAAAAAAATGTATAAAGAAAAAAACATGAATAACAAAATACAGAAAATTGCCATATATATATATATATATATATATATATATATATATATATATATATATATATATATATATATATATATATATATATATATATATAAAACACATTTAAAATACTGAAACTTGTAATTTTGGCTATTCAAATGTAAAATTAATGTAAACGCAAGACAAAAACTATTTAAATTCAAAATGTAATTGTTTAATAGAATGTTTGTTTAACTTGTAACACAGATTTCTTCATGTAAACAACATACCCACAATAAACCATCAAGATCCTGGCTTGACAGCCATATTTATTAAAGAAATTAAAACACAGGCATGTTAATGATATTTAAATTTCAAAACAATCAATGCCAATAAAGAAAACATTGATTTCCATGTTGGATTCTAAGTGGACTGCAAAAAAATGCCAAAATACAGGAATTGCAGATATGGAAAATAAAAAATTATAATAATAAACTATTGAATACAAACTGTTGCACTCATCGTAAAGTTTTATTGCTGTGAGTTGAGAACATTAGTTATAGAGTAGAAACAATTTTGCCTAATCCTCCTTTACATTCATCCAGTTGCTAAGACTAGGAGTATCCCGCAAGTGCACAGAGATTCCCAAATGCCCGCAAATGAATGATAATTTCTCGCAAACCGGTCGTTAAATATATTGCACACCCCTCTCCACCGCATCCCTCCTAGCTCTTCAGGTAGCCTATGTCGCGCGCAACTCACCCCCACCGTCCTTCAGGTAAGTCTCGCGCGCACATGCCCCTACTCAGATACGTCACTCACTCCACCCCTGACACCCCTCAACAGACCTGACACAGACACACACACAGACACACACAACGCGCTGCAGACGTTTTGGCCCCAACGGCCTTCCATACTGGAGCGACTCCCCTCAGATTCAACATGCATGATCACGTTCATCAAATTTGTTTAAACTAAGCGTCCTAAAGTATTACTGTATTTCACAAGGATTCTGACACAACAACGGGAAGCATACGCTTTCGTTGCGTTTAATGAGGAAACACGCTAAACTTGAAGGGCTCATGCTGAAAGGCAGAGTAATGCCTTGTCTTTGACAGCTCGCGACTTCACCAGAGACTTTATAAATACATTCACATAAGACACCAATACTCCGATTTTAATATGATTAAGATTATATTCTTATTAAAATTCTACCGTGTAGCCTAAGCAATGATTTTATTACCTCAAAGGAACACCGAGTCACAAAATGCTGAGTATTTTCTTTCTGTTCACCATGCGGTATCAACTTACAACAGAAGTCGAAAGTTAAAAATGAAACACCCGAAATTGCATGAAACTCTGGAGAGCCTGGTGATGCGACTAATTGTTTTATACTGGAACTTGCCTTCAAAAAGGCTTCATTGGCCTTATCCACATTTCTTGCATGTTAAACACACGTCCACCACAACAGGAATTAAACAGAAACCTACAACTGCGTTAATTGCGTTAATTTTTTTAACGCGTTAATTATTTAAAATTAATCGCATGCGTTAACGCACTAATTTTGACAGCGCTAATATATATATATATATATATATATATATATATATATATATATATATATATATATATATATATATATATATATATATATATATATATTAGTTTTAACCCTGAATGACTCAATTATTTTGAACAGGTGTGTTTTATTAGAATTAAAGCTGAACACTGCAGTGCTGTGGCCATCCTTAATAAAATAACTTGATTTGTAGCTGATCATTTGGTATCAGAAGTGGCTTAAATGAAAGATTAAGACTTCTCTAAATCATGCTTATTTTAGCATAATAAAATATGATCATGCCTTGATTTTTAATTATCTAATTAGGACAGTAAGATCTGACTTTGCTTAGACAAAAGTCTTGTCACTTAACATAAATAATGTACAGTATAGAATATAAAGTCATGGTGCGGTGAAAAAAAACAAAAAAAAACTAATATTGTGCATGACTCCCATGAGCTTGGATGACTGCATACAATGCAATGCCAGCTTAGTCACCATACATGCTCAATAATGTTCATCTCTGGTGATTAAGCTGACCAATCTTGGAGCACCTTGACCTTCTTTGCATTCAGGAACTTTGATGTAGAGGCCAAAGTGTGAGATGGAGTGCTATCCTGCTGAAAAATTTGCCCCTTTTCTGTGGTTTGCAATGTAATGGGCAGCACAAATGCCTTGATACAACAGGTAGTTGATGTTGCCATCTCTGCATCTCCCGCACGTCCCATACCTAAAATAACCCCAATTCATGGTTTTTGATTCACCAAACTTGACTAATTTCTCTAAGAATCTCTAAGAATCCAATAGGTCTTCTGCAGCATTTGTGATGATAGGGATGCACTTCCACAGATGATTCATCTGAAAATCTACCTTCTGACACTTTTTTCAAATGATCAACTAGAAGTCAAGTTATTATTTGTTGCTCTTACAACTGGAACCAACAACAAAACTTTTGTCAGGTAGTGTATATGCTGCTTCAAGAATGTTGAATATCAAGAAACATTTAGTTTAAAAATGGTCATCAGTAACAATCTGCTTACCATCAGACAGGAAGTACTCCACCTCTCCATTGATACCTTCGTCGCCATCTCTTGCTTGCAGCTTGTAGACTAGTGTGTTTGGTGGAGAAATAGCAGAGACCACGCTCAGGTAGGGGAAAGGTACCATCGTCCATTCTGGGGCATTATCATTCACATCCATGACCGTCAAATCCACTCTCACCGTATACCAGTCTGGACCTGAAAATGCACATGAACACATTCAATTAATCTGAGCTGTACTGAGAAATGTGTGCATTTGAGAATTACAAAAAAAAGTCAAATAAAAAATAAAAAGTAGGCAAGCAACAAAAACAAGTTATTTTGAAATACCCCAATGGTTCATTTTAATTGGTCATTTTGTTTGTGACTTGGAGAATAGACTATGCATTGGCACTGCGTGACTGTGTCATGATATGTCTCTTCACAGCAAGCCCTAAGAGCAGTTTCAGAATTTTAGTTTTAAGTTTTGATGTTTATTTTTTCACCGAAGAAAGTGAGCTACAAAACATCACAGATGCAGACACATTTACATGCAAGTTGGAGAGAATGGCAGATACTAATGAGTGGAGTGTTTTCCTCATGGCAGCACTTGCTACGTTTAGCTGCTGCGTCGCCTCATTAAACATTCCTTCTTTATCACAATCATCGCCTTGCAAAGCGACAGAACCAAAAACAGTTTCGATGCACATTTACGGACACGGTAGCATCAT